>NC_056751.1:291068880-291248880 GCF_019279795.1 Protopterus annectens | reverse complement strand
ATATATATATATAAAATTAATGCTCAATTTACTATAATTTTCATGATGTGCCTTCCACTGTAGATGGCAACATTGAAAGGCAGTTTTCCAAGTGGCTAGACCTTGAAGAGAAAGTCAACAAACCACATCTTCGAAAATCAAATGGAATATGTACTTCAGTGTCCATGATTCCAAAACAGCGAATGTTGCGCCGTCACTATTAACAGACATTGCAATAGAAAGTGAATGGATTGAACTGATGGCAAAAGGGTTATCATTTTGTGCCAGAAAGGCATTTGGACTTGGTAAATACCTTACTAGATTTAAAATGTTATGTTAGAAAACTGAATTTGGCTGTACATTTAGGTGATGTAGGGAACACTGTTAGGGATTTTAGAATCCCCAGTATTTACAATCCAACAACTCACCATATATTAGCGTTATTTGATAGGATATGTGAACTAGACATTAGATCTTTACGTGACAGCAGAAATAAATATAATGAGTTTAAAAATGTCAGTAGCAAAGAAATTGAAATTTTGAACGTCTATAAGCATCTCCCTATTAGAGTAATGAAACCTCATAAAGAGTGCAGCCTAGTGGTTATGAGTTTGGAAGACTATAATGTCAAAATGAAGGATTTACCAATGGGGCCTACTTATGAAAAAATAAGTTTCAACAAACTTAATAGAGCATATAGACATGTGAACTCATATTTAATGATATATTTTAATGATATGTTCATTCAGTCTACGATAGATATTTATATGTTCAGTTATATTACTACTTTATATCTGAGGACCCCAAGGGTTTTTGGTTTACTGAAACTTCACAAGAGTATTGACAATCCCCCAATGCGTATGTTGGTAGACGCCAGACATTCAGTAACATACGCAAGTGCAAAAGCAGTTGACCTTGTACTCAAAAAGTACATTAAACAGGAAAAACAAATATGGAGCGACTCATGGTCATTTTTGGAAGATCTAGACAAATTAGAATATAATGAATAACATAATTTTCTGATGATTGATGTCAGATTTATATACTTTAATACCCCAATCCGATGGGATTGAATGGGTATCAGCACAAATGAGAAAAATGGGAGGTTGTACAGAAGAAATTAAGCTTGTTGAAGAATTATTGGACATTATTTTATCATACAGTTTTGTTTCATTTGACAATGAAATATATCACCAAAATATCGGGGTAGCAATAGGCTTACCATGTGGGGCAAGTTTTGCGAACATGGTGTTAGCCCATTGGGAAAATGAATACATTCTTAGCAAATCCACCATAAAAACTCAAATACATTACTGCACCCAATTTTTGGATGACATTTTCATCATTTTAAAAGGTGACTTTAAGGGAGCGGATACATTAATTTCATACCTGAGTGAAACCACACATTTCCTGTACTTTACAAGTAATTTCAACACCAAATCTATAATGTACTTAGATGTCGACTTGAAAAAAGATAGAAACTTGGGAGGATACAGAGCAAAAATCCACCATAAAACAACCTATTCAAAAACATTCTTGCATTTTACTAGCTCTCACCCTTATCAACAGAAAAAATCAGTTATTAAAGGACAGTTGGTGAGAGCAGCAAGAATGGTCTCTTTAGAAAATTATTTCAAAGATGAATGTGAAAATCTTAGATTAATGTTTTTGAAACGGGGTTACCCAAATGGACGTATATTAGATTTAATTAAAGAGATGCAAGTTAAAAGGGATACAGATATGTATCAACTGATTTTGAAACTAGGACTTACACGAGAGCCTTTTAGTCAGTCAGACATATCGGTAAATGAACTTGAATTTTCTAGTCCAAATATATTAGATAAGGTTAACCAAGTGGACAGAAATAGGAGTTTTATGTATAACATAAGTTTTATTACTACGTTTAACATACAAGCACTTGATGCTAAAAGAATCATCATGAAAAATTGGAATTTAATCAGTATGGACAGGGAAATTTTAAACAAAATAGGAGACCATCCGACAGTTATTTTTAGGAGAGGAGCCAGTTTAAAAAATCAGTTGGAGAAACCATTATTTAATCAGACATGAAACGTAGGGATGTTCAAGTGTGAAATGTGCAATTTTTGTAAACAAGTTGAGATAGGCAACAAATTTCAGATACATGACAATATATTTTATTTAGATAAACAATGTAATTGTAATTCTAAATTAGTTGTTTACCTAGCTCAATGTCAACTCTGCCCTGCCTTTTACATCGATAAAACCGAGCGTAAACTGAGGGAGAGGATGTATGAGCATTTGTACTCTATAAGCAAAAATAAGATGGAAAATGCACTGGCAAGATGCATCAGCCATTCCCCCTTACATTATTTTAAATTTAAGGTTATAGAACAAATAAACACAGAAATTAGTGGGGGATCCAGTTCCTATCTTATTAGAAAAAGCAGAGTTACTATGGCAACTACGCACAAACGCTTACACTTAGCCAGGGCTAAATGAAACCTGTTCCATCTTATGTTTTTTAAAGTTAAGCAATTTGGCTAGATAACCTATATTATATGAAACAAACAATACAATAATATAGGGAAATAAGAGAACATCATAGTAACATATATATTGTGTACCATTACATGTGGATTTAAGACTAGTGTATTTGGACATTTCCATATAGGTACTACAGTTTCCAACAACACTGTGTTGCTCTACATGGCTGCTTAAATTTATTTCATTCTATTCTATTGTAATTACTTTTATTCTGACTTCATTACATGTTATTTCCACATAAAAAAGATTTTTATACAAGAATTTAATTTATTTTTTCTGTCTTTATAGAAATGAATGGTTGTGTCAAGATGAATTTTATTATTTGTTTAAAAACACTTCTTTCATGGGCATTGTTTGGATCTAAATAATTAGATGCCTTCAGGGGGTAAATTTTGGTTGATAAGCATGTAAATGAGTGCAATCACATGTTTTTTAACCTATTTAAATGGTTGTGAGACTGAGTGTTCTTATCTGAAGAGGTTTGATAAAACCACTTTATATTGACTGTTTTTACAAGTCAATAAACTTCGGTTTGGGCTGTGGATTCAGTTTCCAGTATGTAATTGTTATTTTTGTAGTTGAACCATCACTATTAACATGGTTTGAGAACATTTTTATTTTCAGCCTACCGGTTTGGCGATGTGAGCATTCGGTGGAAGGCTGTTCATGGAAATGATAGTAAACCATAATGCACATATATATATATATATATATATATATATATATATATATATATATATATATATATATATATATACACATATATATATATACATATATATATGTATATATAGAGAGAGAGAGAGAGGGACACACACACACACACACACACACACACACACACACACACACACACACACACACACACACAAACACACACAAACACACACACCCTGCAGTTCTCTTAACCCTTCCAGGTTCCTCCAGCTCTTCTCTGACTTCAGATATATCACCCCTTCTTTCATACACCTTTGCTGACACCTGTGTTTAATTTTGAGCCATACATTAGGTTCTGCTTAATGAGATATCTTTTGTTACATACAGTCAACACAAGTAACATTAGCACAAACCAGATGAAAACATTGATTCATTCACTTTATTAGTGAAAGCCACTACTCTGTGCTACATTTGACCCACACCCCCTAGCTGGAAATCATCAGTCTCAGGTCTTTGCAGAGACTGGAACAGTCTTGCTAGACCATCCACATTGTGTTGGATGGAGCAAGACTTGAGTTTAATTGCAAAGGGCTGTAGTGGCAGATTTATCTGCTTAGCTTCCTATTTCCTTCCTTTTATAGCTGGAGCCACTGTCGGGTGCATGATCAGAGGTAAGGAAGAGCTCCCAACCTAGCAGGAAGTCTATTAAGGACCCAAGTGCACACCTAATAGACAAACATTCATATTGGATGGCAGAATGTTTGGCCTCTGTTCTGTTAAATTTCTACATAAGTAACAAATAGGATATTCATTTCTATTTAACAAGTGGGACAATACTGCACCCAGGCACACATCTGAGACAAGGGTTATATCTGATCAGTGTGTATTTATTGTCTCTGGACTCTGTTCTCAAACACAAAACAGTGGACACATGCTTGCAGGTATGACCATAATAATTTTATTAATAATAGCAACTGATTGTAGATTTCCACTCTATATAACTGTAAATATATATATACTAACTATAAACCACATTACAAATTATAAACTTCAGTGTCACCAATCTAACCTCAAGCCTGCTGTCAGGTGGTGGCACCTAAAGCCCTCCTGAATGGTCTTCAAACTGATTACACTTGATTACAATACCATAAGCCACAGATCCTACCATTGCCAGTGCAGCACCATTACGAACTGCCTTTTTATTCATCCAGAGCAATCATGATGAAAAGGGGGGAAATGTAAAAAAAGGAGAGCTGTGGCCATTAAGAGCCACTCCTGGAGTAGGAAGGGGAAAATGGGGCTTTGAAACTCTCCTGCCAAAGTGATCTTAAGGTGAAGCCAACAACATGAAGTAGTTGTTGTAGCTCGCAATCAAAAGCCCAGAGATAGTGTGCAACACCACCTCTTTTTCATTCAAATGATTGCATTGTCTCTAGAATCTGTTCTCAAACAAAAAAGACTGGATACATTTGCAGGAACTACTATAATAATTTTATTAGTAATAATGATTGTAGCTTTCAACTGTATATAACTGTATATATATATATATATATATATATATATATATATATATATATATATATATATACTAACCATAAACCACATTATAAATTATATACCTCACTGTCACCAGCCCATCCAAGGGCTTGTTGTCAGTGTGCAACTAAAGCCCTCCTGAATGTCCCTCAAATTGATTTGATTACAATAACCATTAGCCACAGATCCCATCACTGCCAGTGTAGCACTGTTATGAACCACCTTCTTGTCCTTCAATACCAATTAATATAAAAAGGAGAGGTGTAACAAAAGGGGACTGGCACCATGAAAAGCAGCCCACAGGGCTGGCAAAACCTGTCCCTCCACCTTTTTTTTGAAATACCTTAATTCAGAGGGTTGCACTACCACTGGCCTTGGTTCTAATTATGCTTGCCAAGCTATAATATAATTTGCTATAGTACAAAAGGAGGCTCAGCAGTGCTCAAAGCAAACTTAAATTCACATTGAATAAGTCCAAGCCAATGTTCTTAGGTCAGCGCCATCCTTTTTGAGCCAGACTCTATCTTTGTCGTAGAAATCATGATGTTCCAAAATTAAAACTCCTAAAAAGGGGGCCTGCTCTTGAAACCTTGTTTTTAACAAATCTTCTTAGTCTTCTCTAACTCTTTGGTCAAAAACTCCTTTCCAATGAGGCCTGCAAGTATCACCTGGCCAATCCACGAGTACACCAGGGTAAGTGTGCCTAATAATTGATAGATCACATAAAATGTAGTATATGAGGTGACAAATGGAAAACAATTGCTCTAAACAGTCCAGCCAACACAAATACAAAGGAGCAATTGAAAAAGAAAGCTTGAATCCTTGGTAATACGTAATACACTTTATTCCACAGAGACTCCTATTCCTTCGAACACATTAACGCTGTACAGAAATATATCCTGCGTTTTCATTTCAAGTGACTTCCTCAGATGAAGAAAACTGAATGCATACCTAGTAAATACACAATAATATATACCCTCACAATCAATTATCTAATAATTAATTAATAGTTCAATTAAATGTTTTAATTCATTAAACTTTAAAATGCTTCATAAAATACATTAAATAACCATTAACTGTTAAAAATTGATGCTTCAAAAATACAAATATGTCATATAAATACTTTCCTATAAAAACATATTTCATCCATACTACATTCATTTTAATAACAATATAAAATACTTTTAAAAAACATTTAAGAATATGACTGAAAATTCTATATGGACAATAGCACCCTCTTGTGTTAGGAAAAGAATTTATTCCACAGATCAAACAAAATAATCCCTCCATTAATTCATATTTTTGTGTTTTGTGTTATGTACCATTCAAACAAACTAAGGGGGCCAAATATTTTTCCAGAACCTAAATGAAAGGTAAATAAGACTTACAATTTTGCTGCTCTCAGCTTTAGGACTGGGGCAAGGGAAACTGCATCATTCAATCCTGGAAACTTGTTGGCTTCCAATGATAATTGTCACAATAATTCTTTGTATTCTATAGACGTTTCCCATAAACCGCCCCTTATATTCTTTTCTACCACTTCCAAAATAAAAAAGCTGAACTTAGCTTCGTGACAACTTCTTTTGTGCTTTTACAGGGCATTGTTAATGCATTTGGTCCTAATCTCATAGTTATGCTCGTATATTCTATTTTTCAACTTCCTTTCGGATTTACCCACATAAAATGCATCACAGTGATCACACAATGCTAAGTATACTATTCCACTAGTGTCACAGTTCGCATAATATCTACTCTGGATCAATCTGTCTCTACAACTAATAAAGATAATCTCCTTTGTACATATATATATATATATATATATACATATATATATATATATATATATATATATATATATATATATATATATATATTTTGAATGATGCAGTTTCCCTTGCTCCAGTCCTAAAGCTGAGAGCAGCAAAGTTGTAGGTCTTATTTACCTTTCATTTAGGTTCTGGAAAAATATTTGGCCCCCTTAGTTTGTTTGAATGGTACATAACACAAAACACAAAAATATGAATTAATGGAGGGATTATTTTGTTTGGTCTGTGGAATAAATTCTTTTCCTAACACAAGAGGGTGCTATTGTCTATATAGAATTTTCAGTCATATTCTTAAATGTTTTTTAAAAGTATTTTATATTGTTATTAAAATTAATGTAGTATGGATGAAATATGTTTTTATAGGAAAGTATTTATATGACATATTTGTATTTTTTGAAGCATCAATTTTTAACAGTTAATGGTTATTTAATGTATTTTATGAAGCATTTTTAAAGTTTAATGAATTAAAACATTTAATTGAACTATTAATTAATTATTAGATAATTGATTGTGAGGGTATATATTACAGTGTATTTACTAGGTATGCATTCAGTTTTCTTCATCTGAGGAAGTCACTTGAAACGAAAACGCAGGATATATTTCTGTACAGCGTTAATGTGTTCGAAGGAATAGGAGTCTCTGTGGAATAAAGTGTATTACGTATTACCAAGGATTCGAGCTTTCTTTTTCAATTGCTCCTTTGTATTTGTTTTGGGTAGTATATGAGTTGTCTTTTAGGCATACAACCCAAATCTTTCCCTACAGCATAGAGAATTGCCCTAACCAAATTGTTTGTTTCTCCAAAATCTGTGAGATAATGTTGAAAACTTGTTTCTAACACAGCTTAAGAAAGCCTTCCCACAACAATACAAATTTATCACAGTCTAACCTAAAGTTAACAACCTTGGGATGTTTGTGAAATAAATAAATGTCCCAAAATGAGGATGGTTGTAGGACTTAAGAGTAAACAGAATTATTAAAATTAGTTATAGCCAGACTGCTGGATATATCTTAAATAAGAATTGGAAGACCACCTACCTAACCTCTTAAAAGCTTCTGAAGATTGGAGTGTTGCTGTTGCTAAATCAAGTCTATTCTGAAAGAGTTAGAGGTTTAAGGTGTGGGCAAAATGCTTAAGGATGTCAAAACTCTAGTAAGCTGGGAGGAGAAATCAATGTAGGTAATGTTGCTCCCATCCTGCCATATGAAGACAGCATTAAAACCTATATATAACTCCCTCAGGATACTGCCCCAGGAAACAGAACAGGTAAGGGGATCTAGGATTATAAATAGAGAATCTTGATGGCCAACACATAAATTACCAGTTTTAGATTTAATAATCCAAATTAAAACTGCCTGGCTGGTATAGATAACTTCAGACCACCTAAGAGTGCCAGTTAATTCTGTAGTTCTAAAAGATCCAAAATATAACCAACTAAACAAAGTGGCTCAAAGGCAGTGATTGAAATATGAGTCAGAAATAGAATGTAAAGTTACAAGAATGGATTTAAGTAAATGTAAACCTTCAGGGAATGTTGTCTACCCATAAATTAGACAGAGAGCTCAAGTGTTTCAGTATTCCAGCAATATTCCAATGTGTAGTAACATCAAGAACCTGAAAAACTTTGGCAAATAAGCTCAGAGCTGCTAAATGAATTCTGACAGTGAAAGGGCCTAGGAGTCTGTGTTTGGAATGGAGAAAATAATGTAAAATAGTAGTAAATGCCCATAACTGGTCCTGATTATCTAAGTTGCTAAAGAACAAGGGAAAATGTTTTATCGCTCTCTTCATGCTTTTCATCCAAGAAATCCAAAATCAGTTTAAATTTAGCCATCTCCAATCATCCAAATGCTTTTCAGAATGAGAGGGAGAAACAAGTCCACTTGAGGAACCCATCTTCTGAACTGTTGCACTTGTACTCTGGATCCACTGATATGTTCCTCTGTAAAGTACAAGTTGATCTTCAAGGGGATAAGAACTAGAAGCTGTAGAATAGAATTGACCCAAATGTTCCTAGAAGATGTTTTTGAAAGAACCTTTATCACAGCCTTATTGACAGATCTGAATATTATATATTTGTTCTGGAGTTGATGCTGCTATATTTGTATGGAAACCCATATGGGAAAAATTTCTAAAAATTTAAGTTCCTCAACCTAGTAATTGACCAGTGTTTGGGCTATGGTTCAGAAAACCAATGTTCTTAAAAATATTGCCCCATGCCTAACTTGCCAGATGCATTAGTGAAGAACTGACAATTTTCGTTAGACACCAAACTCTCCTGCCAAAAATAATTGCCATTAAAATCTTACAAGAAAAGTGACCAGAAACTGAGGTCCTTCTCCTTCTGACTCTACTGTAGACCCTCACTCAGGGATGTTTCTTTCAACCTCCATTTGGTAGGTCTGATAAAGATCTGGTGAGCACTCTGACAGGTGTTATGGCCCAGCATGCAAAGTTGAGGAGACCCAGAATCTCCATAACCTGCCCAAATGCTTGCCCTTTTGCTGTCTAGAAATTTGCTAACTAAATTGGAAATTTGTATGTTTTTTTTTTACCCTAGTAAGTGAAAGCGACTTTGGAAGTTGTCTATTTCAATCTCTGGGAATATTAGGACTTTGACCAGACCTACTATTTTGTCTTCTCCTAATGGAACACCTAATGTGCTGGATAACTTGATAAAGGCCAGTAGCCCCAGCTTTGTTTGTGTTACTCCTTCATCTGAAATTAGGAAATCATCAAGGTATTGGATACTCACAAAGGACAGGCTGAGTTATTTCCAACACCAGAGTAACTTTTTGCTGAAACAATAAAAAATCTGGCATGCCAATGAGGATCTTATAGGCTATTCAAGGAGTTTAACTTCCTGAATCTCTGATCGTAGTCATACCATGCCATACCTCCTTTTTGCACACGAGTCTCTCTGATTATGAGGAGATAACCTAATAAAGAAATGGCTTTTGAGGGATCCTTTTCTAGAACAGCAGCCATATAATGTATGAAACCAGCTATCCAATTGCCCCATGATTTAACCTAAAGATTCTTAGGTTGGTGTCTGCCTAAAACTGCAAAAACTTATATAAGATCTTTATGCCCCTTGGGATCATTATCCATAATCCTCTGAATGCCCTCAGCATCTATGAAATCAAATACGTCTATGAAATCCTCCCTCCAAATCTTCTCCTTCACTTCCTGGGATATTTGCATGGTGATAGCTTGCCCTTTGTTTACTTGCTTTTGATTAGTCATAGAATTGTGGGAAATATTATAGTTATGTCTTGATGTTGTAGAAAAGTTTGTACTGGGGTGTGCTGAGGTGTGCAGTTACTGGGGTTATCTTTCGTAACAGAACTAATATGTCTACCTATTAACTGACCTAACCTCTCTTTGCCTGCATAATTCAGTGCTTCAGTATAAAACTCTTAGTGTTCATCTATATCCCCAACTTGTAGCTCTCCACATTAGAAGGTATCTTCATAACCTCCATACCTAAATGAATATGTAAACATTTTCTCTTGGATCTTGCAATGTAGCCTTCTTCCTGGGATTTCTCAATGGATGTTTAGGTGTAGGACCTTCTGATTGATTTTATGTATGGGACAATATTATTAACCTTTTAGGCATTCAGTGTGAAGATATAAGGGCCTTTATGCATGTTGGTGGAGAGACTTTTTGCAAAGTCATCTTTGAGAATTTTGAGGAAACAATTAACGAGAAGAACAGAAATAAGAGACTAATGGGGAAGTGATGAAACAAGAGTGATTTAAAATTGAAAAGGATAATTTCTGGGAAGAACACAACTATGGTAGACATTCATAAAGTATTACACAGTTGGTGGGTAGCATTTAAGAAACAGTATAAAATTGAATATGTAAGGTTAAAAAACAATATATTTATTTATTAGGAAACAGGAATATGTAAAACTGAAACATGGATTTGAGGCAATGATAGATAAAAATTAGAAATAAATGAATGTGAAAGAAAAGTATTTACTTAAAGAGAACATGAGAAGGAGAAGTTCAGTGATATGTAAGCAAAATATTTGCTGCAGGGGAAATGTGAGGAAGTTTCTCCTTTTTGGAGAAAGAGGGTTAAAAGAGACAAAGGAAAAATAACCTGTATTAGGAATAATGAAGGAGAATGATGTGACAATATGGAAGTAATTATGAGGGAAAAAGAAAAGTATGTCATGGGATTATATAAGTAAGAAATACTGAAGAAAATGTGTTATAGAAAGTTAGGAGCGTGAGTGAGCATTTGAAAAATGAATTGTATAAAAGGATAGAAATTAAGACATTGGAAGATATTCTGCAGGGTATCTAAAGGTGGCTTCACCTTGTCCAGATGGTATAGGGTATGAGTTTTATAAAGAAATGGGGAGGAAAGGAAAACAGATGTGTTGGATGGGATCGCCCGATCCTCTGTTATGCCAACTCGCCTGATCCAAAGGTTCGTCTGGCACTTGGCTGAGCTTATTATATGTCACTTGCACACTTACCAGAAGTCTTCCTGACTCTGTTACTAAGCTGCTCCCTAGTGTAGTCGCTGAGGTCAGTACTAGCAGTATTTTTTCTACTTTCTGGCTGCGCTGTTATGTTGTTGCTTGCCTTTTCTTTCAGCTCTTTCTACTCTTTATTTTAAAGTTTGCTGTTAAGTTTTAAAGAGCTGTTTTATGTGTTTTCTTGTGTTTTGATGTTGATTGCCCCTTTATCTGTGTGGTTCAGTTGCCAGTCAACCCCCTTTCTTGTTTTACCGTTAAATTTGAGTGAACCTCTTAAAAACTTTGTATTGCTTTTAGGTTTAGTTCATTGCTTGCCAACCCCTTTTGTTTGTAGTGTCAGTTAAGAAAGTCAGTCATTTCTGGAGGATGTTTTTGGCTTTTAAAGTATTTATTAATGCATTATTGTTTCAGAATTTTAGGAACAAGAGGCTTGTTAAAATAAAATAATGTCCTATTGTAATTTATTGAAAAAAAATGAAATGAGAATGTGTTGTTTTTTTTGTCAATTGGTGATTCAATTGTTACATGAGTCATGCGGTGTGTGTACAGCTTTTTCTTGAGGGTCTCAAGGAGAGGAAAATAATCTGGCCCTGTAGCCTAGTAAAAACCTTTTCCTTTGAAGAAGCTCCCAAAGTCTGAAAAAAAACTAGCAAAAGAAGCTTTTGCATCCTCCGGAGGGCAAAAGGTCGATCCCACCCGTCGATTTAATAGCCAGTCAGCAGAAAGCCTTCATGATCCCTCGCCAGGGACGACCCCCAGTCCGCCTTCGGGCGGCTCTGGTGGGTTTGCCGGCTCGCGCGCTGGCCTCGCGGAGAATGAGGACACCCGCTGCGGCACCCCGGACGCTGGGTCTCGCCTCGACCTCCTTCCTCCGCCTCCTCACCTCCTCCTCGGTCCGGCGATCACTCCTTCGAGATATCCCTTATTCCTAGATGGAAACTCCAGTCGGTATTCTCTCAGCTTTTGGGGTCAGCCAGGAGGCCCCGCCAGAGCTCACCTAGGCCTCCCTCAGGCGGGAGATGTCGATGAGTCGGGCAGGGGATAGGGGCTGGAGGCACTGTCGGGAAAGGCTGGGGAAGAGGTCAGCAGTCTCCCCTTTACTTCCAGCCCACCGCCCATGCGGAGCCGATGTTTCATGCGCTCCTCCCTGCTTCGCTCGCCAGGGTCAGCTTCGCTGTCGAGGCGGGATGACCTTGGGGCTCCGGGGTCGCTTTCAGCTCTGTCAGCCTCTCCCCTCGGTGGACACCATGGTTTGGGTGGACACCTGGGGATGGGGGCTGGACCTGGGGGTGGGTTCTATGACTTGGGGGTCGGGTTTCCTCGCCCTTCATGGGCTATCGCGGGCTGGGGACTGCCAGGTGCTGTGATCGCTCTCTGCTAGTTTTCTGATTCCTGGCTCTGGGAGTGTTTTGGTTCCATCTGCCACGGCTTTCACTCAAGGGTTCCTCTAGCCCAGACTGTCTTCTTGACAATCTCTCCGGCTTCTCGGCCTGCTTGAGAGTGGAGCCCAGGGTTTGGCGAGTTCCCCTGGGCCTGAGGGGAAGGTGAGGTCGATGGAGCCCTGGTGGGAGAGTTGCCTGTGGGGTCAGGGACGGAAGAGGAGTGGATGATGCGGAGGGAAGATGTGCAACGTCGATTCGGAGTCTCCCGAGGGTCTGTCTGAGCTTCCGGATGGATGTCTCATGTGCGCGGGTTGATGGTGTCTTCCTCGGACGAGGCTGCTGAGCAGACAAACCCCCTCTGCTGATGAGTCAGTGCTCCTCAAGGCTCCCTGGCTCCCTCCTCTCTTCCTGGGGGCTTACCTTTTGGGCTGCGCCCTCTGCCTCCTGGGTGTGGCCTCCTGCGACGAGCTCTGGATATTGGGGAACCAACTCCCCACTGGAAGGAAACCCTGACCCCAATCAACAAATAAGAAGGATGTCCTTGAGGGTGGCTTGTGAAAGGAGTGGCTGGGGGCTTCTGGTGGCCCATCCAGCTCCACAGGAGAAGGTGAGGCAACAGTTCATCATCCTCCATAAAGGACGGGTCTAGCGGAGGCGCATGGCTTATGACACCTGAAGACGGAACATTTAGGTTTATTTTACAGTTTTGCATCCTTTTAGGAGAGGGATCTGGATCCCCCCTTACTAGATTCTCCCCAGTCGAGGGCCCTCAGCCGGCTGTTAGCTTTTAAGGTGGCCATCCCTCCGAGGATGGCGCTTTTCTTTCCTTCAGGGTGAGGCAGCGGGTCGGCTGGCGCACTCAGTCCGGAAGATGCGAGCGCCAGGCACAAAGCCTGGCTCCGAGGTGTGCAAGTCTCGGGCCTTTAATCTGCTAATCTTCGACTTCTTCTGCCGAGGTTTTCCCGTGTTTCCTCCAAGACACTCATTCTCCTTGAGCAAGAGGAAAAAGAGAACCCTTACTTAGTTCCGTATTTACCTTTATTCGCCTTACCCAAGGCCCTTAAAGGAGGGGCTGGAGGTAGAGGAAATCCGTGAATGCCTTTTCCTCAACAGCAGGAAGACGACAGCAGGAAGATTCCCCTTGGAGGAGATTTTCTGGATGGGGAAATTTTTCTGGGAGACTGGGAGGGTCCCCTGGGCAGGGGGCCCACTGGAGACCACCTCTGAGTCCTTGCGTGGCTCTTAGCTCCCACCTCCGCTGAGGGTGCCGCTCTGCGCTGCTGCCAGCCAGAGCCTGGCACCGCCTGCCGTTCAGCCTCAGAGTCAGACCACTACTCGACGGGGCCAGCACACCCAAAATCCTGGTGCCCACCCCACACACCATACTCACCCCCACCACCCAACACCAGTACCCACCACCCACCCCCACCTACCCATCAAAGGAGATTGCAGCCCCAGAAGCTTTAAATTGCATAGAAAGGGAGTCATCCGGTCCCCACAGACCAGATGGATCCGGAAATTACTCGAGGTTCTTTTAGTGCCAAAAATATTGGGGAATTTGAGACCAATCCAAGATCTCAGCAGACTAAACCAATCGTCCAGCAGACTAATCCATGGTCATGTTTGTTTCCCATTCTCCCATGGCATTGGAGACCTCAAGTTGCTCCATAGGACATGCGGACACATCAGGCGATCCAGGAGGTATCATACAGCACAGCAGGAGACTGATCCAGCCTGGGAGACAGTCATTTTCATTTTTGTGTACACTCACTCAGCACACAGCCCCAGGGGTGTTCAGGGCAGTCAGTGTAGTAGTGACTGCTGCAAGTGCTTCCCTGCAAGTGTTTCCTATTCTGGACGACTGGCTCCTGACTGCCACCACCCATGCCACCACCAGGCATCTACCAATGGAACCATCTCCCCCTGGCCACCCTGGGCTTACATTCAATTGGTCAATTCAAGTCTTGCTAGTCTCTCTTGCCATTCAGTGCATATAGGAGCAGATAGACTCAGAAAGATTCAAAATGATTCTTTCTTTAAGGATCCAAAACTTTACAAAGCAACAAGGCCAGCCAAGCCCTGATTTCAAAATCAAAAGCCCAGCATTGTGGTGGTCCTTTTAGTTTTAGTTTTAGGTCTGTCTGCTTTCTAGTTTTCCGGCAAGATTGCACAGGATTGATCGAGGTGCATATTGTCAACTCAATGGTCCTTCCTTTCGGGACCTCCCCTCAATCATCCATTATGATTTACAGAAACAGCAACGCAATGCCTTGGCTGGGCTGGCTGACATCCAATAAAAATCAAGGAAAGTCTTTTTGTTATCTCTCTCTCCAGGTCACCCTGGACGAGATGCCTCCCAGACAGGGGGGGGGGGCATTTCTCTGGGCAGGGTAGTTCAGGCTCTGGCTTCCAGGCGAAACTTTTCTCCACATCAATGTATATCAGTCGGACGGCATTTATCCCTCACTTCCTTGAACTTTAGCTTGGCTCCACCGCCCGAAGAAGTCAGAAGTATTCACATTAGACCCACAAAACCCCCACCACTAAGAAATTGTACCAAACCCAGTAAGAGAGGTTTGCTATCTTCAGTAAGTGGAATGGGTTTGGTGCCTGGGCTCAACTCAATCCCATAGACTAAATGATTCTTATCACATCTGGTTTCTTGAAAGGATCTTCTGTCTACTTAATCAGTCCTCTTAGCTCTCTATCTCTAAATTCCTAATAGTCCCTATCTCTCTCCATTGAGAATCCAGCGAACCTTCAAAACTTTCATTGTGACGGGCCTGTTAAGATTAAAGGTCCTGTTTCGCTGCATCTTGATGTGGGATCTTGATGCGCCTCTTCTGGATCTTTGTGCCCCCTTGCGTGCATTATGTGAATCCCCTTCTAAAAAACTGCCTTCTTGGTAAATTATTTCTGCAAGAAGAGTTTCAGCCTTCTTAGTTGCAATTTCTTGCAAGAAGAGTTTTTAATCAAGCCCATCTATCAAACCACACCGCATAATTTTCCAATCCATCCTAGAGTATCACTTAGGCTCAATCCTCATCAAATGTCCCAAGGTCTGTCTCCATCCCTCGTTATCAACAATTCCTAGAGCTACCTTTTTTCTTCCCAAAATTCTCAATAACTCAGGATACAACTCCATAAATGGCTTCTATTTCAGCAATATCGCTCATTTAGATAGGGTCAGAAGTCATGTGTGTGTCCTTCTCAGTTCCTTGTGTGTAAATCAGACAACAAATTGGGTAAACCTATACAAAAGCTACTATCTCCAAAATGGATTAGAGATTCTTCTTTCTCAGGCTTAAACTTCTTACATCATCACACTTAAGCTTCTAGCTCAAGCTCACTCTCTATCTATAACTTTCTATCAAGTAGCTTTTCATTCCGCCTCATGGCGCTACTTGGTCTTGGTCCAATCCATTTCATTTCAAAATCACTATAAATTTTCCCACTATAAATTTGATGGCATCTAAAGGGCGAGCATCATTTGTTCTGTACCTTTCAGGAGTGTTTTTCAGTGAGCCACCCAGGATTCAGGTGCTAGTCACGCTGAATGTAGGCGAGATAGGATCACATAACATCACATAGTTATGTACTCACCATCAACTCAACTTCAGGGATCCATTTCCCATCTCATCTACATTCCTAATACCACTCTCCTTCCCCTGCCTGAGATCAGAAGAGATTGAACGGTTTGAGTTCTACTGTTTTTATTCTTGTTTCATCTCTGATGTTATATAAATCAGTACGCATGTGCATGTGTATGTGACAACACAAACTAGGGGGGGGGGACTGGCAAGGGCGCGTCCTGGGATATAATAAGCTCAGCCAATAGAGACTCTTCTTTGGCATAAGCGTTGTCGAGTCGGAGCGAGGGGATCGGCTCGAACCTTAAAAGTAATGCATGACTAGCCTATAAAGTATTTCGAGAATAAAAAATTGTGTGAGGGGAATAATAAACTTTATTTATAAGAAGGTGAAATATTAGAAATAAGAAACTGGAGGACTGTAATTCTTACTAATTCAGGTTACAAGATACTTATGAAAATAATACATAAATGGATGTGGAGGAAAGGAAGAAAGGAATATTAAAGATATGTTATTAATTGTAAAGGAATTAGGGAATGGTATTAAGGGAATTGGTAAATGGTATTAAGGAGGAGAAGGGAGGTTGTAAAAATAGTTGAGTGTGATGTGGAAAAGGTGTATGATACATTTAACCATAAAAGGATGTCAAAGATAATTGAGAGTTATGACATTAGTGACAATTTTATAAAATTTATTAACTCAGTTTATGAAAAATTGTATATTAGGATAATGTTTATATTAATGTTTATACAGATGATTAAGTGGTTATTACAAAAGAAAATGAGTGGATAAAAGAAAATATTATTGGAATTTGGTTGTAGATGAATGTTAAAAATTAATAGGAAAAATGCTTACATTGGAGAGCAATATAAATCACAGGTATTTAGTTTTCAAGGGCAGAAATAAATGTGTTAGGAATTAAATTTCTTGAGTATAGAATAGTTAGATTTTCCGCGGGATTCAGCAAGCTCTTCACAGTATGCAGGAATAGTGCAGGAGCTGCTGGAGGCAATATGGCCTCCAGGACGTGCATGAGCGCTCCTGCACAATTCCTGCATGGACACAGCTCCTGTATGCTAATTACCCCATTTGCAGGTGAAAACCATGCAAATGAGGTGAATTAGTGATCCAGGAAGCTGGCAGCCATCCGTGCAGGATTAGTGTAACCTGCAGAAATGTACTCGGTTAGTAACCAAGTACATTTCTGCAAACTACAAAATGGAGCCATGACAGCTCCAAATAAAACGTGTATATAATGTGTAAAGCATGCCAATGGCCAAATATATGGCCATTAGCATGAAAAACAGTTTTAAAATAACAAAACATAACATTTATTTGTTTGGGGCCGATTTTGGCCATTTAAGCATAGGGCAGCGGCACACAAACAGGATCAGACCAAAAATAAAACTAAAACCTTGAAAAAAGCTTTTTCTGCAAAAATCACAATTTTGCCATTATAGTCAAGGGCAGGCAGAAGACAACTAGGCCATTGAATAGTGGTTGCTAAGGGGGAAGGCTCAGTTTCAGACTTGTAACTAAGACATTAGCAGGCAATTCTACACAAATAAGGGGAATGATACTGAATCACAGATTTCCCCTCATGGCTAGCCTGCACCCAACAGTGTAGGTGCAGGAAAACCATGGTGCAAGCCTAAGAGTTAGCTGACATCATAGAGGGGTGTGTCAGGCATACTGTAAGCTTATTGGAGTTCTGTGGCTTGGGTTTGCCCTTAGCTTAGCAGAGCTAAGGAAGAGGGTGTGTCTGAAGCTGGCAAGCACACTTTACATTGCCTAAATGGATGATTGCACTGCACACTGGGGTTTAAACAAACAAAAAAAAAAAAAAAAGGAAACCAGGAAATAGCAGCTCCATTCACATGTGAGCACTGAGTTTGCACAGCGTGCCTCAGGTCTTTAAGCGGAAGGCAATGGGAAGGGAAAACAGCTGTAGGAAGGTAATCAAGGAGAACTAGCATAGCTGGCAGGTGAAATGTATAAGAACCAGCTAATTACACAGACAGCAGCCCAGCCCAGCACACTACTATAAACTATGCAAACACCTTTCCCGCTGGTTTTTCCCACAAACTCTACACCACCTGTGTACACAAACAAGGAAATTTTACCTAACAAAAGCAACAAAATGATAGGGGCTGCATTCTCTCTCATAAATCAACATGTGGAAGAGGCTGAGAGTGGTGAGGATGCGAATGCTGATGACCAACCCACAGTGAGGAGAAGGAGAAGAGTGTACAAACCCTGGGTAACCTACCAGGGGCTACATGAGCTGGAGATATTGGAGCACTATAGGGTGGACATGGACCTCCTACATCAAATTGTTGAGCTGTGCCGGCCACGCCTCATGCACAGAACCAAAAGAGGGGAACCCATCCCAATGGATACCAAGGTATGTGTAGGCTTAAGAATACAAGCCACAGGTACCTTCCAAAGGCCAACTGGGGATATCATGGGGATCTGACAGACATCAGCATCCAGGGTACTCCAGATGTTCCTGCATGTCATGTCAGCACATGTCAGTGAACACATATATTTCCTCAACACCCTCGACGCGTTGACCAGCAATATGCGTCTCTTCCACCGAATAGAATATCTTGAGGTAGTGAGTGTTATAGACTGCATGCACATACACATCAAAGCACCACCTGGCAAGTAAGGTAGCGTCTACATAAACCAAAGGGCTTCCCCACCATCAACTGCCAGGTCATGTGCGATGCCAAGGCATTATAATGAATGTGTGTGCTCGCAGCCCTGGAAGCTATCACGACTCCCACATCTGGCATATGATGCAGCTGTACCAGAGATTTGGCAATGGGGACATCCCATATGGCCACCTAGTAGAGGATGCTGGTTACGCACTGGAGCCGTGGGTGATGACATCCATCAGAAATGCACACACACATGAAAAAGAACCCCATAATGAGGCACATGCACAGACCAGAATCATAATATAGTGTGTGTTTGGGATGCTCAAGTCACAGTTCTGGTGCCTGGCCATATCCTGTGGAGCTTTGCAGTACTCACCAGCTGCATGTACCCAAATTGTCATTGTATGTGCCATGCTACACGATATGATCCTGCAGAAACAGCTGAAGCAGGAACAGCATGGGGCAGGGCCACACAGCCCCACCATTGCCAAGGCCTGCACAGGCAAAGAGTGACTCAGAGGAGGAACAACCTGAGCCTTCCCCAGTAGGCAGAAGGAGGTGTGCCCAGTATGCTCAGACCTTGGCAAAGAGGCAGTGCATAGCACATACACTGACACGGTAGGAACCCAGGGAAGGACACCTCACTCCGACTCGCACATACAGAAAAAGGGATGCCAGACATGACACTACTTGTGCTTAACCATGTATAGGGAGTGCACTATGTGCATTCAACATAATTAGCCCTCCGGCACCATCCTCAATACTGGCACAGCCACAAGGTACATCACGCTCACTATCAATTGCTGAATGTAATAGTATGTTCTGCTACCTGTATCTATGGTATAGATGTAAGCATGTTAGGGAATCTGGTAGCTGAATGGGATGCCAGCAGATAGTAGACACCTATATTGGCAGCATGAAATCCTTAACAAATACTGGTGTCAACATAGTAGGAACTACTAGACAAGGTGACAAAACCCACTGCAGGACATGTGGTGAGCCAAATGTGTGTCCATAGGACACACACATGCATGTCAGTGAGGCTCACATACCCAACAACAATCTCAGCCTGCAGGACAGGTGTAGACAAACACAAAGAAAGCCTGTGCTAAGGCCTCTGATTGATTGCTATGGAGAACAGCCCCCCTCCAGACCTACACAGACAGACTACAACAGATCAGGCAGTGGGATGTTAGTTCTGAAGGTTAAGAAGTCTGAAACTGAAATGTAGATCTAAGAATGGTAGTACACTGATATGCCTCTAGTCTGCATGATAGATCAGAATACAGAATGAAATGGAGTACCTGAAATACCAGTACAGTCATAGCAAATGTTTACAGTTGTCAGGTGTGCCCCCTGCCCCCACAATCCTATGTAGAGCACAGATTACCCGAGCTGGCCAAAGTACCAGGATAGATTGTATCACATGTACAATAAATAAGCAGGGCTCTGTTTGTTAGGTTGGTGTGTGTTGTATATTGTGTGAAATGGTCAGTATGTAGGCATGGAGGGTTGTGTCTCTGTAGCCAATGGCCAGTACTTTTGATGGCAGGGCCAAGTTCTCACAACTGCACTGCCAAACACAATGCACCCCAGCAAGACACATTCCAGCAGTAATCCATACTAATTGTTTGGATGTAATATCTGTCACCATCTGAAAGATGGACATGGCATGAATGTGGGCCCAGACATACAAACAGTACACAGGTGGAAGCACCCTAGACAGAGAGTGTATAAAATGTTACTGTCAAATGGACACACCTTTGGAATTGCACATACAGGTTAGCAGCACATTAGTTGGCTGTGTAGTATGAAATACTGATGTCATCTGGCCAAACACTGGCAAACCAAAAAAGGCACAGGTATGAAGTACTGAGAAACTGCTGATGTCCCTGTACAAGCCAACATAAGTGGAATTCCCCATGTATATCTGTGAGTCAGCTGCAAGTAGCTTCCATAGCACACATGCACCCAGCTCACCCCACCATCAGCCACAGGTACCTCACAGGTCTTATCCCTGCTGTTGGGAATGTGTACGATATGACCCCCACCTCTGTATGGGAACAGTCACAGAATACAGCATGCTGAAGAGGAGTCCCATGCAGGTGTATCCCTAGCTGTAAGCAGCACCCTGCCAACATCCACACCAATGGATCAATAAGGACAGAAACTACTGATATTAGCACCTTGCACACCTACCCTGTCACCCCAGGGGAATATAGTAAATTGCAGCCTGGGACTGTAGGAGTGACATAATGCACCGGCCTGCTACAGATGGTCTGCATCACTACCAAATGCTCTACAGTCCTCTGTCAAAGGCCTGTCTCACTCATACTGCCAATGTATGTTATCTCATGGACTCACAAATAACATAACACAGTCCACAGAACACAAATGCAAGGCCATGTTGACAAATCCTAGTAGCATGTCCACCATGTCCTACTTCATGAACTGTGGGCCAACTCATAAATACTGCTGGGATGAAGTGATAACTATAGGGATACTTATCAGATAACATTTGCATAATGTTCAAAAGAGGATAGAGTAACGGGGGGGGGGGTAAAAGCATGGACGCCATGGAGTGTGTGAAGTCTGAAACTCAGATGTTTGCACATACTATCCCTGCCTGCAAATGCAGGAATGGGTGGCTGTAAACCTGCTCATAAACCACAATTTGAAGGGGTAATGACCAGAAATATGAGCCCTGCCTCTGAGTAACCTGTGTGAATCTGTACAGCTGTAAGGTATGGCCACAGCAGGATATGCAGACCAAACCAAAAATACACAGGGAAGACAAAGTGCACGGATCAAACCATTATAGTGTTAAATCCCCAAAAATATCCAGCACATGGGAAAGGTAAAAATATTTAGTAATTTAATGTAGCAAAACCCATAAATACAATAAAGCAAATTGGTTTTGGCTAAAGGGTTATAGCCTTCTTCAGTGCAACAAAAATGTATTCAATGGGACAAACCCTTGCTGCTGCTTATATATCTCACTGAGTTAAAGTAATCCATCAATTAATCTAAACCAGGACTAACTTAACTCATTCAAGCCTGGTTTGAATAAAGCACCTAGCCTAATAATCCAAGCAGATTCTCTTTGATTTAATAAATTGTGCCATGAAGCTTTACATGACTTACTTGTTCATATGAATTTTGTCTATTATAGTAAAGTTGAATTTAGCAGTTTTGTGTGTTAGAGTATGTTGATAAAGGCCATTGGAAACCCTTTTGTTTCTAATTTCACTTAAGTGTTCACTAATTCTATATCTGAAAGGTCTGGATGTTTGTCCAACATAAAATGAAGAACAAAAACAAGTGGCCAAATAAACTATCCAATCACTGCTGCAATTTCCAAAACATCTTATATCATACATTTTGGATGTATTACAGCTAGTAAATTCCTTGGTATGAAATACATGTGTGCAAACACTACAATGACCACAAGAAACACATCCAGATAGTATGTCACCAAATAGGGTTCTTTGTTTGCTACTGGGTGGACAGTAATGTTTATAATGGGTCAAATAAGAATTTATAGTTCTCCCCCTACGATATGAAAATAGACATCTGGGGTTCAACAATTCACTCAATTTATCTTGGGCTAACACAATGTCCCAATGATTATTTATGATACTTTTAAATCTATTGGTATTGGTCCCAAAAGTAGTGACTAGCCTAACTGGCTGTGAGAAATGATTATCAGTCCAAATAGTTCTATCCTTATATTGTAACAATTGGCACCTGCCTATTTGATCAACCTCATGTAAAGTTCGAATAATAGGATCCTGATGATATCTCCTAGTGCGTATCTTCCTGGCAGGCTTTCAGAGTTTGTTCAGAGGAACAAATAAGTTTAATACATATATATTGAGACTTAGGAATATTGTTGATGATGTGGCAAGGATGATAGCTTGAGGAATGTAGCAAGGTGTTATATTCTGGAAATTTTCTATATACTTGTGATTCCAGTGTATGATCCTCCTGTCTAGTTATAATAACATCCAAAAATGTTATTTGTTGATATTCAATGTAAATTGTAAACTGAATACTCCACTTATTATCATTAAGGTATTGTATGAATTCATGCACATATTGCTGGTCCCCCTGCCACACCATCCAACAATCGTCCAAATATCGTCTCCAGATATCAAGCTGGTCCAAAAATATATTCTGATTATCATCATATATTAACTGTTCCTCCAAAAAACCCATAAACAGGTCGGTGTAAATGGGAGCAAAAAATGCTCCCATTGCTGTACCACGAACCTGCCAGTATGATTTGCCATGAAAGTAAAGTTTGCTTAGCCTTGTACAGCCTTCTGGCACAGTCAACCACTACACACTTGTGATGCAATAAACCCGTGCATGTCAGTACTGGCGAACCTGTGTGTGTGTGTGTGTGTGTGTGTGTGTGTGTGTGTGTGTGTGTGTATGTGGAGATTAATGATTTGGAAGCCATTCACACTCACTATACCTCCCATTGCCCTACTGAACAATACTTTCTGATGTCAGTCACCTTGACATACCCTTTGCCCATATATCAGCCTGATAACCTCTGTGGTGCATGTGATACCTGCGTAATACTGTAGTGTAGCAAACTAGTTAGTTAGGAATTCTAATCCTGACCCTGCCAACTGTGATAATGTGTGTGAGTCCCTGAGAGAGTGTGGCTGTGTCATCCTTGACACCTACTTTTGTGGACAGGCACATGTACTACACCTACCTTATCCCTCCTTTATCACTGTTGCTGATGTCACTCACTTTCAAATATACATTTGGACAGCTCTCCAACATGTAAGCTTTGTGGCGTATGCAATAACTGCATAAAAATGTAATAGCAATACATAGGCAGGGGGTTGAAACCCGTACTGGTAAGTATGTCACGCAAACATGCTTAGCACTTACTCTCTTACCCCCTTCCTTTCTTATTTTGTCTCTGTCTCTCTCACTCCCTCTCTGGTGGATGTGGAAAAGTGCACCTTATTTGCTTAGGCAGCAGCTTGTGTTTTGTAAGTCATGATCATGATCAGCTCATGGCCTGTGCATGAATTGCAGTCCCACACTAGCTGATTGCATGTGGAACAGCTGTGGTAACATTCCCATAGCCAATTGCATGGAAACACACTCCTATAACTAGGAACATCATGTGGGTGTTGGCCCTTTTCATTCACTGTGAGCAGGACTTCATGTCAGTGTTTGGCAAACAGCATCACAGAGGGTAGTGGGATATTCCTCTTACAACATACACTGTGGAGACAGGCCAACAAACAGGAGGGGGATGTTCCAGACATGAGTGCAGAATGTAAGTCTTGCTCTTCTACATTTGAAGTAATGTTGGTTTAACAGGGTTTGTGTGGCTATGGCTGGTTTGCATGATTTAATACCTGTCATGACAGTGTTATGTGGTTGAGGAAACTCTCACCTGTAGGGCTATCTGCAGACTGGCCAGTGTCTGGAGTCTTACATGTGTTGTGTTACTCATAGATGACCTATCTTCAGAAATGCAGTAGCATAGCCTGAGGATTTCAGTCAGTACATGGTGACAGCCATAACAGTTACTGACTTCATATCCCTGAGAAGACATATGTCACAACAAGCCCTGTTACACCAGTAAATGCATGAGTTTATCACAGCAACATGTCAATATTGGCCCTGTGTTTCTGCCTCCAGCCACAACTCCGTCAACCTTTGTACATATGTCATGCAGTAAGAGGTGCATATGTTCAGTACACCATTATTTATTGACAAAACGTCGATAGAATATTACATGCTGTTTGAATATCTCCTAACAAAAAAGAACATGTTCTTCCCAGTATGCGAGGAACATGTTTGCATAGCTGTTGGCACATGGAGTGCCCATTGCTAAGCCATCTTTTTGTCTATAAACAGTCTTCATAAACATGAAAAAATTATTTTCTAAAACTAACTCCAAAAAATACACTAACAAGTCTATTAAGACCATGGAGTAATTGCTATGCTCCTTCAGATATTCAGTGATATAGGTCAACCCCAAATCATTGGGAATGACTGTGAATAGTGACTGTACATCTAAGGTGACAAATAGATAACCAGTTGTTGTGCTGTTATGTTTGATACAGTCATAAAGGTCTATGAGAAATTGTATAGAATCTTTTAATACTGTGGTGTTATTAATAAAAACTTGTTTTAAGTGTTTTTCAATAAATACAGAAAGATGCTCTGTTAACCATCCACGTCCTGAAACTATTGGTCTCATTGGTGGGTTGGTGGGATCCTTGTGTATTTTGGATAGACCATTGATAACCGGAATTAATGGATGTAAAATATTCAAATATTCATAGAGATTCTTATCTATAAGCTTACTTTTAAAAATGTCAAGAAGTG
Organism: Protopterus annectens; assembly: GCF_019279795.1. Classification (NCBI taxonomy): domain Eukaryota; kingdom Metazoa; phylum Chordata; order Ceratodontiformes; family Protopteridae; genus Protopterus; species Protopterus annectens. The sequence continues at coordinate 291,223,852 of NC_056751.1, read as the reverse complement.
AGTGTCTCACATAATTAGTCACTGTATATACATTTTCTAACTGCGCTATTTCATAGAAATCATCTTGTAACATAATAGTCATACTATTAATGTAATCAGACATATTCAGAATGACTATCTTGCCACCTTTGTCGGCAGGTCTGATAATAATATTGGGGTCATGCTCTAGTTTGTTCAAACAAAGCCTTTCTTTATATGAAAGATTATCCTTCATTTTAAATTTCTGCCTAATATCTCTATCACCATAATAATTGTATAATTCCTCTTCTGTTAGTTTACAGTAAGCCTCTAGAAGTGGGTGATTAGCTGGTGTGAAGTCACTTAGATTCTTGAAGACAAAGTTCTTATCCTCTGCTGTATTAGTATTAATATCTTTATACAAAAATTTCAACATAACATTTCTGCAAAAAATTCTTAAATCAACAATGGTGTCAACTAATCTGCTCTGATTTTTAGGTATGAAGTTCAGGCCTTTATTCAGTAGCTGAATGTCCTCAGTGGTCAGTTCAATGTCAGATAAATTATGGACTAACGTTTGTTTGTCCAGATTTTCTTTAAGGTTTTTTGTGTTGCGAACTCCTCTGAGAGTTTCCTTTTCTGTCTCCCCCTGTTTAAGGAGCATCCCCTTGACGGGCCTTTCTCCATTCGAACAGGCAGGGGAAAAGATAAAGCATTGGAAAAAGATATATATATATATATATATATACATATATATATATATATATATATATATATATATATATATATATACACACATATATCTATATAGATATATACACATATACATACATACATACATGTATGGATATATATATATATATATATATATATATATATATATATATATATATATATACACATTTACACATATATTTGTCTACATATATATATATATATATATATATATATATATATATATATATATATATATATATATATGGGTGCACATATATTTATAGATATCTACATATGCATATAGACATAAATATATATATATATATATATATATATATATATATATATATATATATATATACATACACACACACACATATATATATATATATATATATATATATATATATATATATATATATATATATATGACCATATATATATATATGACCATATATATAACTCAATATACACATGTATATAAATACATATATATGAATATATATATGTATGTACATCTACACATATATCTACATATGTATATATATATATATATATATATATATATATATATATATATATATATATAAATATCCTTATGTGTAAACATGACTGTTGTATATACCTTCCCAGATTTATCACACCGTATTTATCTGATATGTGTTTATGTGTATATGTGATTCAACAGTAATATCACTAAAAAGTACTACACTGTTGTAGAAGTCATAGCAGTTGTTCAATACTATTCAGTATGTGTACTGACAGTTATATTAGAAAAACAACAACTTTCTTCACAGCTGTGAAGGCTTAGTGGTTAACTGCTGTGACTATAGTGTACAGAATCCTGGGTTCAAGACCTGCAAGGGATGTTTATTTTGTTGCTGGGCAGAAAAAGAGCTGCTGGGTACAGAGTGATTAAGGCAGTTTTGAGCAGCTTTAAATGGGTTTGCATGATGGTAAGCACTGCTAACATATGGTTAAATGTACAGGCACTTACACCGTGTAGGCTTCACTTACCAGTGCGCAAATGTGCTTAGCATTTATATTGCAGCAATGCTGAAACCTGCTAAGCATGGCTCAGCCCTGGTAACCAGTGACCACATTCAGGTCTGATAAAATAGCAGGGTAATTACATCTTTAATAAGTGTATTTAATGCCATGTACATAACATGTAACTATGTGCTTTCATTACAGTAACAAAAGGTGTGAGTCTACTGTCTAGGACACCTGAGTATATATGGCTTGTATAACACTCTTCCGTTTGAATGTGTTACATACATGGGTAGTATCCCAGGTTATATGCAGTCACAGTGGCATGTAGTATATCATTACTTTACTGTTGACAGTGGTTTCCCAAGTAAGAGTAGATTGCAGCTTGTAGTACAGGAACCAAACACCCCTGCATTCAATGATGGACCCTGAGTCCTCACTGTCATTTTTCTGGTGTTTGAACAGTGTCTCATTAAATATTTCCACTAGATATTGATCTGACATGTGGAAATTAACTGTAGACCACTGTATGTATAGCACATGTCAGTGAGGGCTGCTGTCATGTAGTAATGGCATACCTATCGGTGTCAGACATCTATCTGTCAACAAATTCATCCTAATGCATAGCCTGTTGGCTAGCTGATGTCTGTCTGTCCTCTGTACAGGTGTGCATATATCATTTATCCATCTTGGCTTCTTACAGGCAATCTGTGCTTGACTGACACTGACATGTCTGTCCAGCTGTTATGAATGCCACAGCTAGGAACCCACACCCAGTATGCACCACATGCCATGGATACCTCAACTACACTACCACAGTCAACAGAACATGCTTGGGTACAGGTCTCCAAGACAGACACTGACCATGTTATGTAATACCTGTTGCATACATGTCAACTGGAGCACCTCACTGGCCCTCTGCAAGAGGCAACCAGATGATTGGCTGTGGGATATAACTCTCACCCTGAGGATCACCCCTGTGGTATCTGTTGATAGATGGCCTGTTGGCACATAGCATATGGCATGATACCACTGTACACACATCCCCCACACTTCCCATCTCTCTATGGACAATAGCCTGGTACACACCTATGAACACCTGCACCAATGGACCGCAGTACTGACAAATGTGTACGTGTGCATTATCTGAGAATAACAGTGTCTGTGTGTTTGTAGACCTGTAGTTGAGAATACCCTGTCGCCCTTCATACCCACTGCACCCCCCCCCCATTGCCATAGTTAGATGTGGCTGCTGCTGTACCAGACATTATATGTACCATGTTACACTCTTCTCCCTAAGTGCTACTTGGGGCTTGCAGTACCAGCACAACACTGTTGTACAAATGGGTTGATAGGCATAGGATACCCTCTGCATTCTGGCAAGTGTGTGTATGTGCGCATGTGTGTATATTTGTAGGATACGGCATTCTGAGGCCACATTCTCCTAATGCAATACTCCTTGCCACACAGTATTAGAGATAGTGATGTTGTTGACCAATGGAGAGCCAGCCACACAGTATTAGGTATAGTGATGTTGCTGACCGTAGGAGAGCCATGAAAATGCATCACCCTACTATCCCTGTGGCATTTTTATTAGATGCATATCCCTGTAGTAGCACTCTTGGGATAGAAAAGGGGTTGTATTGCAGTCCTGATCACTATGTGATGGTGGGCATGTCAGATTGTTATCATGGGTTTCAGTGTATACAATATCCACTGTGGGGTGTGTGTGCTGGGTATACTGCCTTTACACCATGGTACCCCCCCAGTACATGTCCCATGTTCCACTGTATGGGGACCACTGTCACCATCAACCATGCAGGTAACTGATGACACTATCCAACCCAGTTACGCATGTGCTATGTGCAACATATCTGTATAAAAATGGGCACACTGACAAGGTGGTTAGCACTGATAAGCCCAGGTCTCTCAGATGTGTATATGACTGTTATGTGTTTGTCAATGTGTATATGACAGTATGTCACACTATGTATTGTCCATAAACAACCAGTGCATCCCCCATTACCATACTGTACAGGCCTGGGGATGTTCTTCACATAGCATGTAACCTGGAACACACCTCATCCTAAATGCTGTGTGGTGTGTACAATTAAGGCCACACACATCAGTAGCACTACATACCTATGTAGGGGTTCTAGTCCCAGTGTTGCCAAGTAAGAGTGTGTGTGTATGTGAAGGAATCTACTGCTGTTTGCAGAATATACATGTCCCAGGAGGTCATTTGTCTAAGAACTGCCTGGCATGTGCTAACATTTCACTGGTATCATTCTGTGGAAATGCATTCCATCATAACTAGTGGTAGATGTGTAAATGCCCTCTTCCCCACTTTATTGGTGTACAGCGATACTGGGGTTGGTATATATAGCTGGGTGTGGCTCTTGTGGACACAGCCACCATCATTGCAGTTACTGTTGAGTGTATCGCCCTACTTAGCTGGCCATAATACTGTACAGTTCATGTTAACAGGTTACGTAGTTGTCTATCACACTATCTGCAGTTCTACAGCACCTCTCACCCTCCAAAGGGTAAGGCTGTGCCACTCACACCAGCACACCTATATTTACCAAGTTGAGGATTGCACTACATTGGGGAAGGAGACATATACCCTGCCAGTACCATCATCAATGACATTAAACTAGCAGACTGCTTATTTCCCAATGTGTTGTTGTGCCTATTCTGTCTTGGTGAAATTACATAGGTTACAATGGGTTCCTTGCACAGGTACATACATCCATGTGTACAGTATTCTCTGTGTATTGCATCAACACCAAAGCGTCTCTGTGTGTTATACACAAACATGTGGTGTGTACCACCCAGTACACTTAGTTGTCCACTGTAGAAGGGCTGCTGACATCAGCCACCATGCACTCACTTGTATACACCACCCCCAGAACTATCGGCCATGTGGCACATGCAGTAACTGTTATACAGACCTGTGACATGTGTTCACCTGTACCCAGGATATGGCACAGCCAAGGTGTCACCACAGTGCCATACCCCTTGTAGGATACAACAGCAGACCATCATCCTGCTAACACATGGATACGTAAAACACAAACTGAATACATTATGGAGACCACAATCACTCAGTGTTAATAACAGCTTTATTGCATCATGGCTGGACAGCTACACTTCCTGACATGTAAGCATTAACCTTTACTGCTGACAACATGTTACCCAGCATTACATTGGTACACCATAGTGCAGTCACCCTGTGCACCACAACCATATTAGCCTGTCCCTGCATCAATGTTATGGATGACAGGGCTGTGGCACAGGTATCATCATATGCACAGGGTGTGTTATTGGTTTGCCAGAGATCTAGGCTGAGCCATATGTTTGACACCATTTGTGTGAGTGAGGGGGTTTAATTATTAATTTGTCTGTGGTGATGTGGTGTGTGTAGGTATGGGGTTGCCCTAGCTGTGTTGGTATTGTGTGTGTGTGTATGCATGCACACAGTTCTGCCATGTGGCTGCCCTATACAGGGGTTTGTTGGACAGCTGCAGACCATACCTGGCAGGGTGTGCAGTTCACCATCTCCAGCCATGGACACAAGAACTGTGCCTGCCAGAGGTTCCATGGGCACCACCAGGTACAAGCCACAAGATGGTACTCTCCCCTGGTGATGACATATGTCTGTTGGATCTGGGTCCCTCTTGGGACTGGCCAGGGCTACGTGCATGTGGCCTGTTGTGATGTGGTGTGGACCGCACCCCCCCTGCAGTGCTGGGGCTGGTACTGCCACTATGGGAGCGACTCTGTGTTCTGGCATTTCCACATTGACCTCCAGCTGTTGGTGTTGCTGGCCTATGTCCATGTGGCCATTGCACCACTCCCACCATATGCTCAGGCACGAATATTCCACGATCAAGGATTCCCACCATCTCACCCAGCTGTCTACCCATGACCTCTGAAAAATAATGGATGGCACCTGCAAGATCACAGATGTTGTCAGTAACAGCTGAATGAGTAGCCCTCTGCAGCCTCAGAGCCTGTCTGGTGTACCATTCCGTACATGCCTGCGCCTCCATGATGGCCTGAAACATGGATCTGGTGGTACCTAATGTGGCACTTATGCCAGGGGCACAATGACCAGCAGCCCTCCAATGAGCACCTCTGTACATCTGCCTTGTTGGTACCTCACCAAACATCCAGCTATGGCTGCTGTGTCAGACACACATGCCATAGATACCACACTGTCCTGTCCCATGCCACCAGCCACCAACTGTCCCTCAGCTATGGCCACTGGTGATGGGGTATATATAGGCATTGTGACTGTGTGCAGGGATGGGGTGGATAACAGTGGGATATCAAATGATGGCACAGCTTCAGCCCCTGACAACCCCGCCTGTGCCTCAACACACCTATCATCATTTTCAGTGTCTGTATGAACACCAACATCAGACTGCCTGCAGGAGGGACACTGACCCACCTTGCCACCTATGAGGGGAAAAGAAGAAATGCATTTTAAGACCTGTACATCATTGCATAAGAGTACACACACACACACACACACACACACACACACACACACACACACACACACACACACACACACACACACACACACACACTGACATTCCACCATACTACTTACCTGTCCCTGACTTTACAGACTGTCCCTAGTTTTGTCTCTTAATTTCCCCATCCTGCATCAGTCTTGAATAATTACAGTCAATAATACCAATCCTTAATGTATCATTCTTCTAATTGCTCAGAAAAGTTATCACAAAACATGACCTGTTACTCTATTAACTCTTTAACTTGATTGGAGTCATTTTTTCAAAGACTCCCTGATGTCATCCAGTGTTCACCCTGGTTTGGTCCAGACATCTTGTGCATGGCCCCCATATGTTATGGGCTAGTACAGTCACTCGATAATGTCCCGCACAGGAGTGTCATACTTAACTATTGTTCCGTAGATGCAAGATCTGTTGCTGTATTAACTTTTTATGTGGACTACAGTAATACAATAAGATGGTCAGGATAGAACGTCAAGGTACTTTTCCTTGTTGTCACTGCAAAGCATGTGATTACATCTTTAAAGATAATTTATTTATGCATCCCACAACAGGACAACGATATTACTTGAAGGGGTATGCAGATTGTAAAAGTATGAATCTTGTGTACATAGCTATGTGTCAAATGTGCGACTCCTACTACGTTGGTAAAACCAACTGTATGTTTAAGAACAGGATTTTTGGACATTTGTATGAAATTAGACAGCAAAATCTTAGTAATGCCTTACACAACATATAAGTGAAACAGAAGGTCATTTTTTTAAATTCATGGCAATACAATTGATTAGTAAAACTGTTAGAGGTGGGGATGTTGTCAATGAAACTGAATGCAGTGAAGCGAGGTGGATAATAAAGCTAGGGGCTGGTAGGAGCCCAGGTTTAAACACTGCTGTTCCTTTAAAACCTTTCCTAAGGAAGAGGATGGTAAAATACTAGGATTGGATTGGATGGTATGGCATTTAAATTGTATGTTTCAACTGTTTAAAGGTATCTGAGGAAGGGCTTGTTGCCTGAAAGCGCTCATGTGCACTTTTATTTATTTATTTTAATAAAGGTTTTATTGCATTCTGGAAATCGCCTTGTTGTTTCTTCTCACAAGTTTTATTGGGACTACAGTAATATGTGGAAACACTCTCTGGTGTTGTCTAATAATTCCCCAATACATCTTTAGTGCTGCATACATGGGTATTATTTCACCTTTCTGCTGATTGCAATTAAAACAGTATCCCTGGTTTCTAGTTTTTCCTCCCAATGCATCTTTCATGCTGCAGACTTTATTATACTATCAGCTGTCCTGAGATTACATGTCATTAAAGTATTTCTGGTGTCTAATGTGCCTGTCCATGTACTGCACGATTTCTAAGGGAAGTTGAGAGGTATGAACAACCCCACACTCACACATGTGCATACATGGACACACACACATACACACATGCATTCTACATACATCAATCCCCCTCCACTCCACCAGATAGCACTTACAGACAAATTAATCCCTTACACACACACACACACACACACACACACACACACACACACACACACACACACACACACACACTTACAGGTGAGGTTGCACAAAGATATTACATACAGAACTCTCATTGCCCATCTGTCAACATGCATGACATATGGCACTCAACAGCATGCAGTGCAGCTATAGTCAATCCCTGCTAGCAACATTATACATCTCTGTGATGCATGGGTTGTGTTAATAGGTGATGCCCCTTCCTCTGGAACACACTGCACCCATGTACACAGTATTGCTGTGCACCTGTTTGGCACCCTGGCATGTACTGTGCACCATACCTCACAGGTGTACACACCATTGCTGAATGTGTATATGTGTGTCAGTTATGTTTGCTCTGCTGCTCACAACCACTATGTGTTTGTCCAACACATACCTGGGATGATATGTGGACAGATGTCATTTGTGAATGCCTGATGTCTGATTTACAGATCTCATCAGCAGCGGTGCATGTATGGCCAATAAAATACAATTACACTGACAACCTTCAAACCTTACCATGGCTATGCGGAATGTACACATCCTTACTGATATGGTGCTCTCTTCCCTAATATGCCATGGGGCCACATTACTGCATATGTTAACATTACATGAACCTGATATGTGACATATGACCTGTGCAGTCAAATGCAGTATCAAACAAATGTGTTAGTTGTGCATATGCTGATTGAGATGCATACAGTCTGGGGGTGCATATGCACACCCTTATTGCGATAGTGTGGTGCACCTACTGTTATGTGTACTGCAGCAGTCGCTATTCCTGGAAGGGATATATTGGAATGGGCCATCTGCATTTGCCGGTATTTGGTCACCCTGCCCAACAAATGCCCCCCAACTCTGCACGATTGCAAGGTCAACTCATGTGTACAGTCCTTGGAGGTCACACAGTGCTATCACTATTGTATGGGAATCAGGGTTATGCCTGCCACAATTCATGACCTTGACTGTGTGCAGATACAGCCATTCTTAGTGAGCTTTGGATCTCTGCTTCAGTGCACTTTTTTGTTTCAGGATGACACCCCCTCCCCACCCTCAGCCTTTTTGCAGATGCTTGACAACTATGGCCTACACATGTGTCATTTTGCAGTGTCTCAAACTCTGAACACCAGGTGTACCAGCCTAGTCCCTGTTAATGAATGGGAAACATACAGGTGTACACTGGCACCAGCAAGGTACAGATGGGGATTGTGGGCCTGAGGTGGGGTGAAGTGTTGGTTGTGCAGCACATGTATATTAATTGATACTGTCTATTGGTTTCCAGTGTGGTCTTGGTACACTAGTACACATTGAAATGCATGCAATGCAATGCAATGTGCACTAGTGTACACATTGCAATGCATGCCTTTTGGGGACTTTTGCTGTTATGCATATGCTACCTGTAGAGAGGCCTGGCTGCTGTTACCTGTGGTACAACTGTCCCATCTGATTACCTTAACCCATGGGCCACACTTATGCAGAGTACAGGCAATTGCTGACACAGGTATTAAGCAGCCAGTACTTGATAGATATTTCTTCAACCCACTCAGTGTTGTGGCATGTTACTAGGCAGCCTGCATGACCAGTTTGCAACATGTGTCATCATTTGTCTTGGATGGCCATCTGTTTATTTTCTACATTAATCCTGTCCCATACATCCTCGCCACATACATGACTGTCTGCACTGTTTGCCATGGTATATGCAGTGGTGAGGTAAGGCTACATGTCTGACTCCTGGGTGCTACCTGATGGGTATGGGATCCATACCATGGCTTGTAAGATGTGTACAAGCCACAGCTGCATCTGTTGCAGGTAAGTTGGCACATTTGATGGCCAAACGTCTTGGACAGCAGACCGTTTTGTGGTGTGACATTGAAGACCTGTACTTGCTGGAGGGTCCAAACTCATGAAGAATGCTTGCTGTCAGTACCACAAAAGCTGCTTCTGCAATATGTTATCTGGAGTGTATGCACACATATGCTTCCAGTGTTTGTGAAGGTATGTATTCCCCATATTTTCTGTCCCAACATAGGATTCCATATTACACAGTCATTGCTCATATTAGGACCATATTGCAGGTTGTAAGGGTTGTGGAATGCAGTATTGTGATATGCCGTAGTGTAGATCTGTAACAGTTGCAATTGTATTAGTGGTATATACACTGTTGTAGTACTGTATAAGGGTGATGTTTCAGACATGCCCCTACTGTAGGCCCTTTGTCCCACCATTATGTTCATCTCTGTGCACACATCTTGCAATGACAGGTTGTTAGTTATATTGCAGGACTCTTACATACCCTTCAGATACGCTACCATGGTGACCATTGTGATGCATTGCAGTTAACAGCAACAATATGTGAACATCTACAGCACGCATTATGGGTAGGTGTGTTAAATGTGTGCATGGAATATACCATGGCCATGACATGACCGGTGTATTAGCAGACATGAACAAAACCATACTCACCAGCTACAGGCTGCTGTCCCGGAGGTATAGCAGAGGGACCTACATAATTGTGTGAGAGATATGATGTCAGTAGCCACACCTGTGGCATTGGTACCGGATGGGTGCAGCATTACAGTACATCAACAGTACAAACCCACAATACTACAGATTATGCACATCTGTTTATTACTACAGTGCAGCAACATATTATATATATATATATATATATATATATATATATATATATATATATATATTTCATCTCACATATGCATGATTAAACTCTACAGATGCAGATGGATACACAACAGTTGTCTATTGATGTGTTTTGAGGCCTTACCTGCACGCTCCTCAGCCATTGTGTGGGTAGCACCCACCTCCACTATACCCTCCACCGTGTCTTGTGTTTGCGGGAGGGCAGGTGCCCTGAGGCTGGCGAGGAGCTTCTCAGCATGTGTTGGGGGGGCTGGATGGCATGACCGCCCCATTGCAAGCTGGTCCCCCCTAATTGCAGCAGCACACCGACGGGCATGGTGGATTAGATCAGTGCATCGATGTCAAACCTGCTCATAACTACGGTTATGCAGGCTGACATCATTTACCCTGTGGACAAGATCATTCCACAGGTCAGTCCTCTCCTGCAAATCATGGGCTGTATGCTTGAACACGTTGTGGTAGTGCTGCAACAGGTATGTGATGATGATATCATTCTCCTCCACTGTGTATATTGGAACTCTCTCCCTGGACATTTTGCCTGAAAGAGATAAAGAGGGAAACAGGTCTGAGGACCTCATACTGCAAGGATATCATAGTTGTTAATACACATCTTTGCCTCCACCCCACCATATCTGCAACAACAATCTGATCACACAACTCAGCAGGTATGTGTACAGAAGTCCTACCATTGGGACATATATTGTATTGTACAACAATTTGTGCAGTGTGTTTGTAGTCATGTTCCATGTTGAAACAATATCATTGGTGGCTTGTCATGAACAACGTCACCTGCATGCCACTGTAAGGGCCACTATGGTTCCATATATGCATGTGTTCTGATTGCTAAGTGACTGCTTGTCATCTGTAGTTTTGTGTTAATGGGGATATCTATGCATGCTGTTAGACATAATCCCGGAATGTGTGGACTATTACTACCCACATATGTTCTATAACAGTGACACAATAGCATGTTTGGGAAAACATTTGCCAGCAGAACCACCTCTCCCACCACATCTGGCCATGTTACCAGGCCACATCACATCTGGGACCCAAACTGGGATCTCATCATCTACTGGTCCTGCACTACCTTCAGCTGGAACCACCTCAGGGGATGGTGCTCAACCCCCCCCCATGAACACACACAGACAAGATCCTGTCACCCAAAGTCAGGTCCAGGGTCTGGTGCATAGGGAGCTCCACAGAGACTTGGGGGATGTGCTACAACACCTTGAGGCCCTCAGTACACAAATCACAGGGTCCACATGCTCCTCCTGCTCAGACCCTAGCCCAGGCACCTTCAGGGTCCTGAAGATGATGTTGTGACTGCCCATGATTGGGGACCTTGGTCCCATTGTTTCCATATGGGGGCTCATGGGCTTCCACATTCCAGACAACACTCCCCATCCAAGGTGTTTACCCACCGCATGTGTCATATACCGCCCCTGTATGCTGTCATATCTGTCTTCCAACCCAACCTACCTCCCCAAATATACCTACTATCCTTCCCCAAAATACCAATCCCACCTTCACAAACAAGGGCAATGTGTTCCCAACATGGAGTTCACTCCTGACATAACTGTCCATTTTGCACCCACTTACTGCTGTATAAATATGTGTGCATTGATATGTGTGATGTTCTCACACACATATCGTGCAGCACTGTCACTCAACAGTAGGGGACATGCATTTATACAAATATGTGTGTTTATGTTTGTATATATGTAGACATACACGTATATATATATATTATATATATATATATATATATATATATATATATATATGTGTGTGTGTGTGTGTGTGTGTAGATATATATTATGAGTTGTATATATATATGTGTGTGTGTGCATGTGTGTGTGCATGTGTGTGTGTGTGTCTGTATATCTGTAGACATACATACATATATATATATATATATATATATATATATATACATATGTGTATATATATATATATATATATATATATATATCTATGTGTATCTATATATATATATATATATATATATATATATATATATATATATATGTGTGTATCTCTCTCTCTCTCTATATATATATATATATATATATATATATATAAATATGGAGCATTCAATCATCAGGTCCACACTCTCTAACTCTCCTTCCTGCACAGCTGCACTGTTCTGCCTTGCTACAACACACACAGATGTCACATGTGGACACAGCCTAACATTAGCGGGGTATATATAGTGACAGATTGCAGGAAAGTCTAATACACACCTATGGCATTTGTGCATGCTACATTGCACATTAACATGACTGCCCTGCAAGTGGTGGGCTCTGAAACTCATGTGTCCATCATAACGGCATTACTTTCACCACCAGCTATTGGCAAGACTAATATACATGTCTTGTGGTACACAACACACAGTATGATGGCTTACATCTTGTCATTCATTGCTGATTGCTCATTGCCACCCCCATAGTGCCTTTTTTAGGCAAGGCTCAAATTCTAAACCTACCACCCTAGAACACCAAAAAGGAAAAAAACTAAGGGTAATGCTTCTCAATGCCAGAAGTCTCAATCTCAAGATGCACGCACTCGAGGCCCTTCTCAATATGGAGAACATCGATGTCTGTGCTGTGACAGAAACCTGGTTCAAGGCTCCTGAGAGCACCCCAGCACTAACAGGTTTCACCTCATATCATATGCTCCGCCCCAAAATCCGGACAACACCAAGAAAGGAGGGGTGTCCATATTCATAAAGGACACCCACACCTCAAGGTTGGGGCACGCACGATGCATCGGAGACCATCCAGGTGCAATTAACCATAGGCAAGACTGCTCTGCAATTTGTAGCATGTTACAGGCCACCCTCTCAAACTCAGGAACCTCACATGGCCTTCCTGAAAACATTGGAGGGATAAATGTATCTCCAAACACCATCATACTAGGTGACTTCAACTACCTAATATAGACTGGGAACACTACTCAAGCCCGAACACTCTAACCCAAAGATTCCTGGAGTTCATAAACTCAAATGCCATGGAACAACTAGTCACCATCCCCACAAGAGGTGAAAACATACTTGATCTCATCATCACGAACATGGGATCAAAATGTTCAACACCGAAGTATACCCCTCACTGGTGAGATCAGATCATAAACTAATCTCGCTGGATGTCCTCATCCCGCCACCTGAAACAAAAAGACCACAGTGAAAAACTTCTCAAAGCCGATTTCACACTTCTAAAAACTAGTGTGGTCTCCTTTAAGGCCCCTGAGCCAGTGGTAAACATTACTCAAACCGCTGAATCACTTACAAATGCCTTCTACCAGCACCTACAGGACTGCATGGATCAGGCAATCCCAAACAAAACTAAGACTCTCTGTACCAAAGGCAAGCGTCCAGTCTGGTGGACCCCAGCCATAAACAAGCTCTACAACAAAAGGAGGAAGCTACTACAAGATAGAGCAAAATCCTTGAAAGGTAAGACACCTTTGATCATTATAAGTAAAAAACTAAGAGCTCTCATACAATCATCCAAGGCAAATTTTGAGAGAAAAATCGCCAAGGACTCTAAAGACAATCATAAGGCCTTCTTTAGCTATGTTAGAAACCTAGGAGGAAACTCCCAGATATGCTCAGAATTAGTTCAAAATGATGTGAAAATTACTGAACCTACACACATTGCTAACATACTGGCTGACAGGTTCAGTGCAAACCCCCCCCCCAAAAGGAGAGATATCTATTCCAGAGGATTGTAGCAAACATCTCCAACGCCCAGGTGAGAACTGCCCTCACTAAAAAAAAACAGCATCCATGGGACCGGATGGTGTCCTCCGGCTGTGTGCTTTATGAACTCAACGAGGAATTAAACCCACAGTTAGGACAGCTGTTTAATCTTAGCCTCGCCTCAGGATACGCATCAAGGAGTGGCGGCGGCGACTGTGGTCCCACTTCATAAGGCGGTGCCTCCACAGACCCTGGAAATTACCCCCATTAGCTTGACAAGCCTTATCCTCAAAGCCATGGAGAGGATCATAATGGAACTCATAAATAAAGACATAGGGAACTTGCAGACTTTGGATCCAACCCAGTTTGGCTTTGTCAAAGGCAGATCCTGCCTCTTAAACTTGGTTGACTTTGAGACAGTCACCAAGGCCATTGATGAGGAAAGGCAGTCCATACAGCCTACCTCGACCTGGCAAAGGCCTTGACACAATACCCCACCAGGTATCATCGAAAAACTCATCAGCTTGAATGTAAACCCATACATCACAAGATGGGTTGCAAACTGGCTAGCGACAGAACCCACAGGGTCAGAGTTGCTGGAGCCATGTCAGACTCAAAGCCTGTCACAAGTGGTGTCCCACAGGGCTCAGTCCTGGGTCCACTCTGTTCGGCATCTACTTTTCTGAAGTACAAGCAAACACAGGAGGGTTATGGCTGACAAAGTTTGCAGATGACTGCAAACTGGGCGCATAGTAAAAACACATCTGACACAGATATCCTCCAGAAGGGCCTCACAGAAACGGATAACTGGTGCCAGAGCCATGGCCTGAAGTTAAACGCCAAAAATGCATAGTCATGGAAAAACAAGGTTACCCTAGCTACCATATAGGTGACAATCCACTGAGCACAGAAAAGTCATCAGGATCTGGGGACCCAAGTTGACAGTAGTCTTCGTTTGACACTCATGTTGCTAAAGTAGTTAGGAAAACCTTCTATATCGCCCACCTGATCATGAAGGGATTCACATCTAGATCAAGGGAGGTCATCGTCCCCTGTACTCATCACTCATTAGACCTATGATTGAGTACAATGCCCTGCTCGTCGGAATGTATCTGACCAGACACCTGATGCAGCTTGAAAGGCCCCAAAAGTTCCTCACCAAAAGGATAAAGGGTCTCAAAAATATGTCTTATGCTGCCCGACTGAAAGAACTCCAGCTTTATTCAGTCTCATACCGCTTGCTCAGAGGTGACCTGTGCCTGACATATAAGGCCATGTCAAACCCAGATTTGATGAATATGCTTCACCTCAAAAATCTAGATCCCTCAGAACCACAAGGGCGGAGACTTAAACCTTGACACGGTTATAAATAGAACGTGCTGGAGGGACAGATTCATCACCCAGAGACTCCCTATGCTGTGGAACAAAATCCCGGCACATGTGAGGCAGAGCACTGCTGGCCTTGTTCAAGAGGAATCTTGACCAATGGATGGGAGATCGCAGATATACCTCAGGGATTACTTCAGTGTCACTGCTTGACAGAGGCACAGAAAATGATAGGCATAGTTTTTATTCAAACTAAAGGGTGGCGAAAGCTAGGCTTATAAATGCCCTTGGGCAGATAGCCTAGTATGAACCTATGAACCTATGAACCTATGATCTACACAGTTGACAGGTATGGCCCACTTCCCACAGTGACAGACACTATTGTCCATAGCAGTTGTTCAGCAGGACATCATTACAACAACACCTGATGGCACATATAAATCATTTCACATCATCTATCCCATTATTATAGACCAATTACATGCATATATGCTTCACATACCTGTTGTGGGATCGTCTCTTCAGGATAGTTTGCTGTGTCCCCTTGGTTAGCTTGGGATGTCTGTAGGTTCAGTTGTTGAACAACTTTATATTTACTAGATGTTTGTTTGTTTGTTTGTTTTCTTTCT
Source organism: Protopterus annectens (assembly GCF_019279795.1). NCBI lineage: Eukaryota > Metazoa > Chordata > Ceratodontiformes > Protopteridae > Protopterus > Protopterus annectens. The sequence continues at coordinate 291,207,823 of NC_056751.1, read as the reverse complement.
CTCTCTCTCTCTCTCTCTCTGTCTCTCTCCACTACATGGATTGAGCTGCTTTGAATGGATTGCAGCATGGATTTTGCAGCATGGATTTTGTAGGTGATGCACATGCTCAGGTGATGGCCTCTGCACCAGTCAGTGTCCACCACTTGCTACCTGCATGCAGCCTGCTGGTTAGTACTTCCAATTACCACTGTCATGGCAACCCACTACTATACATTACTAAATCATGTGGGCATAGTCCCTTTTCCTTTCCTGTATGGAGGACATCCTTCCTGTGTGTGGGCAGCAGTGTTACAGACAGCAGGTAGCAATGCCTCTTACAAGAGGACTTGCAGACACAAGCCAACTTCATATTTGTATAAGGTTCCAGACCTACAGACCGTGTGAGTAGTGTTGTTATATGCATTGTATACCACTAGTGTTACAGGGTTTGTGTGTACATACTAGTTTAGCATGGAATGCATTCTGTCTGCATAGCTCTCAACTGTGGGCCTATCCACATGATGGCCAGAGCAGTGGCTGTTATGTTTTGTCTGTCCACCACACAGATCTTGTCTCAGCTTTATCACTGGCATTCTGTCTGTTGATTGCTATCAGTACATAGCTACATCCATTTATGTTTCTGGCTTCATATTCCTGAATAAGGGTATGTTGCAACTAATCCTGTAACACCAGCAACTTTCTCAGTGTATAACAACAATATTGCAAATATGGCCCTGTTTTCCAGCCTCTGTCCTCCTCCTATATACCAGTCTTTGTCTATATGTCATGCAGTAAGAGGTTGTTAAGTAGTAGCCTATGATTATGTTGTTCTGCCATTCCTGCCATCATTCCAGTGATGTTGTAGTCCCCACATATATTGAGGGATAGGATCCATAAATATATATATATATATATATATATATATATATATATATATATATATATATGTATGGGCTACAGCTGGACAAAACGTGTGTGCCCTTGTACAGTCCGGAGGTCAGTGTATGTAACACTCTTATACGGCCCTGTAAGTCATTTTATGTGAGAGGGGTATGCACCATATATAACCTAGGCTGTTACAACATGTGAGGGATATCAGTAGTAAGACACCTTAAGGTATATGGCTGTAAATTTTCATACATTTCACCTTGGGAACATTGGTGGACTAGTGCTTACTGTCTTACAGACTGTTCTGTTTGTCAGAGTGATAGTGATGTTTTAAGTTAAGCATTGTTATGTAACAGATACATCTTCATTGTGACCACTTAATTCTTTCCCCCAAGGGGTTGAGTACAGAGTGTAATTGGAGGCTGCTGAACTACATCTGCATTACTTACTGTTGATAGATTCTTATCTTCTGGTCCAGTGCTTCTTTACTGTTGAACTACCTGAAGGCCTTGGCCTGGACAGCAACATATGCTATGCTTTCACATTACTGTATAAAATGTTTTCCTTGAGAATTGCATTACTCCATTAGTATGTATTTCAAACACCTAACAGCTATATGACATGGCATATACAACTGTAATAGTACACAAATAAACATTTCTTATGTATACAAACCTGTGTGTGGTGTCATATCCTTTGACGTCTCTCTGGGTAACTCCGTTAGTATGTATTTCAAACACCTAACAGCTATATGACATGGCATATACAACTGTAATAGTACACAAATAAACATTTCTTATGTATGCAAACATGTGTGTGGTGTCATATCCTTTGACGTCTCTTTGGGTATATGTTTGATGTAATAATTGTGTTTTGTATGAGAGAATCATACACTGTCCATTTTAACATGCAGGTGAAACTGGGACATATTTTGACAATTGCCCTCATAAACCTTTGATGAGCTGCTACAATGACAGGTTTGTTTTCATATACATTTTCTGAATATTTACAGGTCTGACAGTCAGTTATATGTCACTAAATGCTGCCTAAATGTCAGAGATCATCACACTGATTTTCCAGGGGGACAGGGTAACAGGCAGCATATATGGGCCAATTATATGGACATTCTGAACAAATCTGTACAGTTGACGGGTATGATTCTGCATACAGCTTACTACCACTCCCAGGATTCGAACCATGGCTGTGTCTGCTAAAACTATAACACTGTACATCACAGTTGTGTGTGCTATTTAGATATTGCTGGGCATCTCTTCTCTAATTTCTGTCTATAAGTCTCCCGTGGTTTTACAATCTGACCTTGTAATAGCAACACTCTTATACAGGGATTCCTAGACAGTTTTATTATGTAGTACAGTGTGGATGACTGTGATGAGTAATACATTATTATTCAGAGAAACTGCAGCACTAACAATGCCATCAATACCAGACTAAACAGTACCAGTCCAGGATTTCAATGTTTTATTTCCAGGCAATTTTCTTAACTGACAGACCTGTGGAGGGAACGTTTGTTAACAATACCTGAATGTTGCCACACATATTACAAGATTCCACATTATTATTATTATGCACATACTTCTCTCTGTTACTGCACACACTCTGGTCATAGCTCCCCAACATGGGGATAGAGATGGGGCATACTGCATATTACTCTTATAACATTTTGGTGAGTTGCTAGAGTGACAGGTTTGTTCTTATAGATATATTTCTGACAGTTATGATGTCTGACAATCATGTGTATGTCATTATTTGCTGCCTATACTTCTGGGATCATCTCACTGATTGTCTAGGGGGACAAGGTGACAGGCAGGAAATGTAAGCCAATTATATGAACTTTCTGACAAAATCTATACAGTTGAGAGGTTTGATTCTGCATACAGCTTACTACCACTCCCAGGATTTGAACCATGGCTGTGTGTGCTAAAAATAGATAAAAACAGTTTATGTCTCATTTGTGTGTTTTATTTGGATTATGTTATGTATCTTTTCACTGTTTTCTGTTTAAATCTCTCTCTCAGTTGTACAATATGACCTTGTGATTACAACAGTCGTATACAGAAATTCCTAGACATTTTATTTATGTAGCACATTGTTGGTAACAGTGCTTAATGCAACAGTACTATTAAGAGAATGCAACTCTACATTACCATATGATACCAGAGTAAACACAAGCAGTCCAGGAGTTAGACCTTTATTGCCAGGCTATTACCCTTTTATTTACATACAATCTATATGAGACTCTTCCTGCCATATTGTCTGGTTTATTCAGTACATCCCATACACAATACAAGTTTTATACTGGCAATTAACTTTCTACTACATTTAGATGTATTTCTTATGACAGTACATGCAAGATTATTAGTAACCTGCCTCATGACGCAGCCTCTGCAGTCTACATGCATGGGCTTCCTGATTCACAGCCCACTCTGCTGCCACTGTCAAAGACATAAGAGGAATATTTAGCCATACCTATCCATAATATACATGAGCTGGCAATTATTAAGCAGGTAGCAGAATGAGTACTTACCCACTGCTGGGACATCACCTTGCCTAGTTTCTTGGATCCACTGATCCAAGAGCTCCCTCTTCCTCTGTTTCAGGTTGGCATAGTGATGCCTGACCTGCTCACCAGTTTGAGGGATGCCAGTGGCACTGATGAGGTCACGGGCGAGACAATCCCAGGCTTCCACTTTATATTGGGAACCCTGGTACTGGTCCTGCAGTAGTCGCTCTTCATGGTTTTTTACCAGGAGTCCTGCCATGACCTTGGACTCCTGGATGTCCCAGCGCTGCACACGGAAGAGAGATCCTTCTCTGACACCAGCTATAGTGCCTACAGGAGGAAGCTGCTACCAGTTATGAGATGCATTCCTGCCTGTGAGGTTTAAATATGGCCGATTTCCTGCACAATGCTGTGATTGGATGGTTTTGAAAATGCTAAGCTATGGAAAAACCTGCTTACCTAAATTTGGCATTGCTTAAAGTGGTATACCAATGGGAAAATCGATTTAGCTGGGCTAAGCATTGCTTACACCTAGTAATCAGAGTTGCGCAATGCTTAATGTTGCCTATTTTTAAATTTGCACACTATTTGCTGTTTGCCATTGATTTATCATTCATTACATGTTATATATTTGTTTAGTGTCCATGATTTTTGTGTATGTACACTGTATGGGGTACTTATGTTTATTGGGGGATTTCACCACTTTATTACAATGACACCTCACATCTGGACTTAATACAGTACTCCAGTTCACATATATATGTTATGTAGTAGGTTATACAACATAAAACTGTTAATAGATTCCTTTCATATGTAAATTGTGATTTTGTTATAGTGAGGATCTGCTTGGGTATACCTCCATTTTATGTACAGCTGTGATGGCTTACTAGTTAACTGCTGTGACTATAGTGTACAGGGTCCTGGGTTCAAGACCCACAAGGCCTGTTTATTTTGTTGCTGGGCAGAACAGGGGCTTTTGGATACAGAGTGATAAAAGCACTTTTAAGCAGTTGAAAGTGGGTTTGTGTGATGGTAAGCAATGCTACCTTCCAGTTAAGTATGCTTACAGAGAGTTAGCTTAAAAATTGCTTAACCTGTGTGTGCATTGCTTACCCCCACGCAAACAGGATTAAACCCAGTTACTACTGCTTAAAATAACTTACTCCTGCTTACCCCCGCACTAATTTAGAAAGAAATGAAACATGGGTCTTGGGAAAGTGGGAGATTTGGAAACTCTATACATTTTTTACACTATTTGCTATATGGCATGGATTTATCATTCATTACACATTATAACTTTGTTTAGTATCCCTGATTCATGTGTATGTATACTGTATGGAGCACTTGTGTTTATCTATGGAATTTACCACATTATTACAATGACACCTCACATCTGCACTTAATGCAGTACTCCAGTTCACAAATATATGTTATTTAGTAGGTTACACAGCAAAAAAAAAAAATGTTCATAAATTGCTTTCACATGGAAAATGGAATTTACTACAGTGAGGATAGAACCGGGAATGACTGCTCGCAAAGCGAATGCTCTGACCACTACACTATTGCAGTAATGCTTCAACTGAATGTATCTTGCTATTTATCTTCTTGTGCTATTTAAGCTACAGTACGCATAGCTAAGCAGTGGGCAAACCCGTGCACCTACGGTTAAATTTAACCTGTTTGATAAAAAAAATTCTAGTGTTATTTTCTCTAGGAAGGGACAGATTACACTTATTGCTGTGGATTTCTGCATGTATCTGCACATTTGGCAGACATCTTGGCAACCCCCCATACCTCTCAACCTCTTCATGCAAAATATCTGGACAAAGCTTGACAAAATGAGGTACAACTATGGGCGTATTTTAAATATTACTCTTATAAACGTAAGTAAGTTCCTAGAGTAACAGGATTTGTTTTAATATAACTTTTCTGAAGGATTTGATGTCTGAAGCTCAAATGTATGCTATCAGTTAATGACTTCAATCCTGAGATCATCCCAGTGATTTGACAGGACAAATGGGTACAGGCTAAATGTATGAGCGACAAACCTGGACATTCTGTGAAGATCTGTACAGTTGGGTGGTATGCAGCCCCCTATGAGCATTCACGCTCATTGTAATGTCTGAACGGCTATTCTTGAGTGCAGGGGCATGTGTATTCTAAGAGCTCTGCTCTCCGACACACACCCTGCACTCATCCACATTCCATGTCCACTTAGGAGCAGAGACAGCGTGCCTTCATTAATATGAATGGCGTGCTGCCGTGCTGCTCTTAAACAGTTGTTTCCATGCAGGAATAAGCTATTCCTGCATGGAACCTTACTGAATTTTAGGGAATGTTTTTGCTTTTTTTGTTTTTCAGCTAGTTAAGACAGTAAACATGCAAAGAATGTTTGTACTATTATACTTTAACAAGTTTTATTTTAATTCATTCTTATATTTTAGAAAAGTATTATTATGGTGAGCCATGGAAGAATAAAAGAAAGACTGAAAAAAGTTTAAGGAATATGTGTAGCTTAAAGATTTTTCAAGGAGATGAATGTTAGAAAAAACTTCCAGTAAAGGCATCTGTGAAATACAAGCAAGTTACAGATACATGTGTAATAAATGTGATATAATGTTGAGGAAACTTTTTGTAATGAAAATTAGTAGATAGAAAAGATTTGTGCCTTATGTGATAAAGTGTTGACATTTTCTCTGTTGTATGAATGAAATTTATGTGTGTGCGTGTGCGTTTGTGTGTCTGTCTTTATAAATATAAATATATATGTAATTACTGTTTATACTATATGATGAGATTTTGTAATTGTAAAACTTTTCTTCTCAGACTTCTGCAATAAAGGGGTGCTCAGACAATTAGGTGACAAAAATATAAATAAATAGCATGTTTACCATTTAAGAAGCACCCCATGTGTCTATTAGGTTACAGGTAAAATTTGCATTATTGCTTGGGACAGTTAGCAGAGAATATACCAAGACAAAGTAGTCCACATTTACTCTGAATTACATATCCAGGAAAAAAGTGTAAATAACAAAGTACCCTATTTACATGCCCTGTTAGACATTCACCACTTTGACATTCTGTGCCTCTCAGAGACCTGGCTAAAGCCAGCCACCAAAGACACTGAAATTATACCCCAAGGCTATAATATACAAAGGCTTGATCGTACTAAACGTAAAGGTGGTGGTGTGGCAATTCTATTTAAGAACCATCTTAGCATCTCCACCCTCCCAGCCTGCACAACCCAAGATCCTAGTGTTGAAGCCATCATCACTAAACTTCAGTTAAATGCTCAAAAAGCTCTTTACATCATCTGTATGTACATACCTCCAGGCAACAACATACCAATCTTAGAAGACTTCCTCAGCTGGACTTCCACAAACTTCCCTCAAGAAACTATAATTCTGGGCGACTTTAATATAGACTGGAATACTATTAGTAGCGACAATCCCTCCTGTCATATAAACCTACATGGTTTTACTCAATCCATTACCACCACTACTAGGTTTAATAAACCAAGTAAGAGACAGAGTATCTTAGACTGGATACTTATAAACAAAGTTAATGTCTCTTACAAAGTAGGAACTATGCCTGATGACCTCAGTGACCACTACCTAACCTATATCTCTAGAGTAAAGACCGACTATCTAAACCTTCCTAACATTAGAATAATATGCTCTACCAAAAACTTTAACAGTGATTTGTTTCAAAATGATCTCGAAACATGTAACTGGAAACTCTTGAAATCACTTCCTCTTAATGAAGCAGTATCATTCTTTAACTCAACCTTCCTTTCCATTTTGGATAAACATGCCCCTACACGCTCTATTAGAATGAAGTCTAATACAGCCCCATGGCTCTCAAAGGAAACAAAGAAACTAATTCATAGTAAAAACAAAATTTGGGCCAAATGGAGACACCATAGAACCACCTCTGATTTTCATCATTTTTGCAAACTTAGAAATCTTACAAAAAAAGCTATAATCTCTGACAAAAAGAACTATTACTGTTATCTTCAAACAACCCAATTATACAAACCCAAACAATTCTGGTCTTCAATCAACAAACTCCTTTCTCCTGGTTCAGCTAAAACTCCTCCCCAATAAATGCAAACCCAGACAACCCTAGCCATACTGCTAATGCCTTCAACACCTTTTTATTGAAACCATTCAATCTCTTGCTAGACAACTGAACACCAATAACTTTTACCCTCCAAATAATCTTATGGATTCATCCCAAAACTTCACTCTTCATCCTATCTCTACCTCCTTCATCTATAAGCTTATTCTTAAACTAAAGCCCTGCAACCCCTCTGCTGACAAACTCCCCTCTTTCTTCAAAGGCTGCTAAACAGATTGCATACCCTATATCTTTACTCATTAATAGGACTATCCAAGAAGGAACCATACCAGATATATGGAAAATCTCTCATATCATCCCACTACACAAAGGTGAAAATTCTATTGACTTTACTAATTTTAGACCTATTGCTCTTCTCTCTCCTCTTGCTAAGATTATGGAGAAATGTATTCATCAGCAACTCATACAATATCTCTCTTCTCACAACATAATTGCCAACTGTCAACATGGCTTTAGGCCCCATCATAGCACCTCCACGGCCCTCCTTTCTTTTATGGATACTATCAACAACTATCGAAACTCCAATATCTTCTCCTCTGCTCTATTTATTGACCTCTCCAAAGCTTTTGACATGGTGAACCACTCTTCCCTTATAAATATCCTTAAATCCCTCTCATTTGATAACCTGGCTTTAAAATGGTTTACCTCCTATCTTAACAACAGACATCAAGCGTTCTTTGGGACAATCATATCTCTTCTATTGCCTGTTTCTATTGGAGTCCCACAGGGCTCTATTCTAGGTCCACTTCTCTTTTCCCTATACATAAACGATCTCAACACAGTCATCCCTCAAGCTACCTGCATCCAATATGCTGACGACTCAACAATCATCTGTTCAGCATCTACCCCAGAACTACTGTCTCTAACTCAAACTACCTTCAACACTGTTGAAACTTGGTTTACTAGACGATACCTCCTCCTCAATGCTAAAAAAACAAAACTTCTCCTTTTCACTCCTACCACTCGAGCCTCCCCATTAAACTTCAACATTTTGTCTAATGACACTACTGTTATCTCTCCTGACACAACAACTAAACTGCTAGGAATAACCATCGACAACAATCTTACTTTTGATCAACACATCAATAACACCATCAAAACTGTTAATAAAAATAGGATCATTATACCGTATCAAACCTTTTCTCACACCTTCTACCAGAGCTACTATTGCCCACTCCCATCTTATATCTACTCTCTTCTATGCCTCACCAATCTTCACTAACCTTAAGAAGGCCAACTTAAATAAACTAGCAACTTGTTACAATAGCATTGCCCGATTTGCCACCAGCAACCCTTTCAAACACACCACTGTCACAACCTAAAACTCCTAGGCTGGCTTGAGCTACAAAACTGTCTTTTGATCTCACAACTTACCATTGCTCACAAGATACTCTACCAACCTTATAATACCCCTATACTTTCTCAACTTTTAATCCCTTACAATAATCTTACCTCCCTTCGATCTTCCTCCAAACTCATGACCAAATCTGTAAAGTCCCATAACCTAGCTGGTGACTCTCTGTTCACTAATACTATAGGAAGGATATGGAATCAGCTACCCACTGATATCACTCTAACCTCCTCCTTACCTCTGTTCAAACAAAAAATCAAACTGTATTTCCAAAATCACTGGCTCTGTTCCTGTAGGACTCCTGACTAATTTCCTCTTTCCCCTCATCCACTAGAACTAGAACTTTACACTTTACTTAGTAAATATACTTTTTCCTTCTTCTTATTGCCCTGTTGCTCTCCTCTAATGCTATAACCTACTCCTCCTTTTTCTCTCCCCTGTCCTCTCGTACACATTCTTACCCTTCTCCTTTCCAGACTATTGCTTCTTTCCCTCTTCCTCCTTTGTATTCCCTTTTTATCTCCTGTTCTATTTCTCTTCATCATTTTTTTTTTGAAACCATGTTGCTAATCCTGACTTTGTGTAATGCTTTTTACTAAACAACTATTTTATAGTATGTTCCTCAGGTATTTGATGTATATTTTTTTGTTTGTTTCATGTTACTAAATGTATATTCATTTTGTACTGAATTATTTATTCTGTAAATTGTCCCGTTGAAATTTAGTATGTGTGGAGCTTTTCTCCTCGGGCCTCTACTGAAAATGGACATATATCCAGCTGGACTAGCCCGGTTAACAAATGTAAAATAAAATAAATAAAAATAAAATAAACAATATATCAAATCATGTGTATGTGGGAGGTTGGAAGGCTGGTAAAGATGGAAGAGAGTGAGAAAGGCAGATTGCATCACATAAGAACAAGGTATAATGCTCAGGGTCCTGCAGGGGACCTGGATGTGGTGTAATTTGGATGAAAAAGCAATCACTGGGAGCTGGGGGTGTATAGCAACATGATATGGGAACTTGGGGTAGTAAGAATTTGGGCTGACATGATGAGGGAGATGAGATTAAAAAGAGTAGGTAGGCCAAGGCAGTCAGAATGGTAGCAAGGAGGCATAAGTAGGTGAAAGGTAGATTGGGCAGACTAAAACAGATCGGGGACAGATCATGTGGTGTTGTGATATATGGGCTCTTATTTACATGTTCATTAAATAGCACAGATGTTGGGTTTTTGCCATTAGTTTCCATGAGGTCTTTATTCTAGAAAAAGCTCTATCACATAACATGTGTATAATGTGCTTAGGTATTAGCCTATTTTAAATTCAGATTTATTTTGCACTTGCAAAAATCAGAGGTTAAAATATGGTTCCCAAGGATTCATGTTGATTCATCAAAGGTGGTTTCAATGAACTTGAATAAATTGAAATCAGTGCATCAAAACCACCTTCAGCAAACATTGCCCTCCTGCACCCCCCCCCCCCCCCATGTGGGGGACACACCTGACACCTCCTGGAATTATATATATCAACTCAAACATTGCACAACAGTAGAGAAAAAGGCAGTTCATCCAAGGCTGTTTCAGCAAACTGGCTTTGCTTTCATTGCATTGGCTGAAATTGCCTTCGATGAAGTAAAATTCTCCCAATTTTCAAGAAAACCAAACACATAAATCTGACATAAAAATGTATTAGTAAATGAGGTTTGGCAACAAACAAAGTTGTCCAGGGACATCTTCAAGAGGGGTAAATTGATATATTAGTGGGAGTTAAGTGGGTTGGGGAAATGAAAGGGTAAAATGGCAGGAGGGATGATTGGGAGGAAATGAGGTAAGGTTGGGGAGGGGCTTAAGGCATTTAGACAAGTGTAGCTGGATAAGTAATCACATTTTGGCATGAACTTGTACTGTAAGTATTACACCCATGATGACCTTGGGGGTTTGAGAAGGGATGGTTGGCTTATATTAATACAGTAGGGCATGTAGAAATCGGGGGTTTGGCAGGTCGGAGAGGACTGGGTTCCAGGTATGATGACGACCAGTTGAGTTTGAGACTGCTTGTCTTGGGGAATGCATGGTAATGCAAGACTTTCTGTTCTGGTTTGCGTCTGACAGAATGCTTTAATAATTTTTCCCTTTTTTGGAGCCCAGGGAGTCTATAGCTACTTGCAGTTTGGGATTTTTGGTGTTTTGGCTAGGGGTTTGTTGGAAGTGGTTTTGGTGCAAGTTGGTTGGAGAGTGAGGCATTATGGATGGGGGAGCTGTTCCCCGCTTTTTTATTTATTTATTTATTTATTTTTAAAGCTGGAGTTTTTCACGGGTGGAAATATGCCCATGGGCTGAGCTACCTTTGGTTCAGTATGGCAAGGGTCTTGGTGAGTGAAGGCTTTTGCTCATTTCATTGGTGGTAGGGCTGCTGCAGGCTTCCTTGCCTGGTTGTGTAGAGCAGGCGCAGCTGTGTGGAAGGACTGTTGCCGCCGTGCCAGCTATAGAGTGTCTTATTTTTTCCCCCACAAGTTACGTTTGCACATGCTCATGATCACTAATGTTGATTGCTGTCATAATTTGTGTATATGTTAAGATATACACATGGGAGTCATCAGCATGTGGTAGAACTTAAAATAGAGCATTCCAGTGTCCATTGTTTGATGTGTGTGTTTGGGTTCGGACTTGGCATGAGGTAGAAGGGTAAATTGGGCAGTTTGTTGGGATTGGCGTGTTAAGCAGTACAATGGAAGACAGTTTTTCACTGCTGGGGTGTCAACAGGTAGAATAACATTCATTCCCCTTAAATTAAGGAAGTATGGGGCAAACCAGTTCAGCCATGCAGTCAACTGGATTGCTTAGTATAATTATACTTCTTGGTGAGTTGTACAAATGGCATAATTAATTACCGACAGATGCTTTGAATTATGTTTGAAGGTGATTGGGTTACGCAGTTACTGTGCCTGTGTCAGGGTGTTTTACAAGATGGTGTGAAAGGCTTTATGATGCAGTTTTAAATTGTATATGGTGTTTTACAAGATGGCGTGAGGGGGCCTTGGGTACTGTTCTTATTTGTTTAGCTGTGTTCATTCCCGGGTTAATGTCCTTTGCATTGCATGTGTTCATTTACTTGCAATGTATGAGGAGTTGAAATATTTTGAATGCGATACTGATATGTTGTTTTTGCTGGTTATTTAGGTGTTTTAATTCCTCTGACGCGGCAGGGCTGGGAGATATTGAGGATATTTCATTTGTTCAGAGCTGCAAGCTGCAATGGACCTCTATTTGTTCTGAGCAAATTTTTATGCTGTTGGCTGGCTGCTCATCTTTCTTAGTTATACAGGTTTTTTTTTTTGGGGGGGGTTACTTGCAGTGTGATTGTTAACATAGTAAGTTCTTGGAGAGGAGAGGTATGTGTGGGTGGCATTAATTGGGATGGCTGCCTTGATATATTGCTCCTAAAGGGTTGTTTGGTATACCTGTTAAATAGACAGATTTTCACCAGCATTTTGCCTTATTGTTGGGGCCTTTTCTCATATATCTGTGCCTTCCTAGTAATGTAGTAGATATCATCAAAGACTGCAGTTAGAATAATGACAGACCTTGAGTTTTACAGTTATACCATTCGGGAAGTGGGATTTCTGAGCTCGGTATTATTGTAGTATGGTATTCTGAAGTGGTGAGGGCTTTCACAGGCTCAAGGGGCATTCAGAGCAAGGTTCATTCATCTCACATGCACAATGAGGGGGAGTAGTAGCATGATATGAAGTATTTCTGGTCGGCTGCTGTCAAATGTTTTGATGCTGGTGAGGGGGGGGGACAAGTAAGCACAATTATAAACAAATAAATGTCAAGGACAGACAACAAGATGTATTTATTCAGTTTTCAGTGAAGGATGACCTATCTTGGAAAATTAGTTAAAATAAATCTAACAAAGCTCTTAAAGCCACATATAACATGGATATTAAGCTATAAATGGCAGAATATTTTGAAATAAGAGAAAAAAAAAACAAAGGGAAAAAGAAAGGAGAAAAAAAACCCACAATTGTAGGGCTGGCTACCACTCAGTATAAAAATGCCATTATGTGATCACTGTTGAAGTTAGATGCTCACCCCGTGTATAAAATGGGGTTTTATGAGGCTTGTGAAGCTGATGCTATGGAAAAGTAGTGGTGTTGCTAGTAGATGCCAGTCAGGCACTATTGGTAGTAAACACTAGTGTCTGGGTGTCAGATTGTGGTTCACTGTTTTATAAAGAGGACATGTTAAACACTTTGCATTAATTTTGGACAGGTTTTGCAGTTGTCCAGAACTTTGCTCTGACAGATTCAGAGATATGTGTGGTGGATATGGTATTGCATGCTTGCTGTAGGTGTGGGTATTCTCTTTGCTTTCTATACTGTTGACACTTAATGGGGTTGGGGTGTTTTTGGCAGTGCAGGTTTTTGTTGTGAAGCATTGAAGGTTGACATCAGGAAATGACAGACATTGAATGGTAGACTTCATACCCTTCAAGAAATTTTTGTCAGTGGCAACTTGTTGTTCTGTTTAATTTCCAGCTGGTAAGTGCAATAGTTACGAATGACAGGAGTGTGTAAGAGTTTATAAAGTGCAAGAAATTTTAGAAATTGTCCCTTTATTGGGTGATTGTCCCACTTTTACTTATAGCTTTGTTAGACATTTTCCTGGTTGAAGGGAGAGGGATGTCTGGTGTGTAGCAAGTGGATATTGCTGCTCTGAGGTAGCAGAAGAGGCAGATAGAAGCTCAGTAATTAGACCCTGGTTTAAATTTTAGGGGTTTTCCATTTGGGGTTCATCTGTGCCTTTAGGCTAAAGCAGTTGAGTTTTGTGGTAGGATGTGTGCTCTCTATGTTATCTTCTTGTGTTCATATCATGTTTGATATGCAAGTTTTTTTAAGGAGTCATTCTTTTACTCAGTCTTGGATTGCTCTTGTGTGCAAATGCAGGGTTATGGAGGAGCTGAAGGCAGCCCTGGCACTTTTTCCCTAGTTTATTGTTTGATCTTCTATGGCAAGGTGATTCAGGAGAGGGGGATGTTACCCATAGGATTTGGGAAGGTGTGTGGTTGGTCAGAATTAGCTATCCACACTGGGATTTGTCACAGTTAAGTTAAGATGCCTGGGACAAATTTGTGGTTACCCATCCATTCATCAAGGTTGTGTTTGGAGTGGGCAACAACATACTATGCTTGTTTCAGAGACAGGGTAGTCTCTGGGAGATAACCTGTCTCCTCAGCAGTTGGTGTTAATGTCATATGTGAGATTTAAGCCTTTGGGTATTATGAGAGTAGTTAGACTTACGGATATGGAGCATCTCTATTAGAGCAGGGTCTGAGATTGCCTTGTAGGCATGTCACAGATGTGATTGGATATGACACCTTTGGTAAGCTTGACTGAGTCATCATCACAGGCTACTGTAACATTAAGACATATTATTTATAATGGGCTTACTTTATATAAATAGGAAAGCTAAGAGTACGTGATAGCAAGAAGCTTTGCAATTGCATGACAGCAAGGTGCTTAATTTGTTTTCTTTTGCAGCTGGAGGTACAGAATTTCTGGCAGAGATGTTGAAGGACATGGTTTGTATCAGCTGCTGGGCCTAAGGAAGTGGATGGGACAGAGGATGCTGCTGTTGGAGGTTCTGGACATTTGGCTTGGAAAGCAGTGAGGTTACAGGTAATGACATGATTACAGGTGCTCATTTAGGTGAGTAAGTTTGTATGGTTTAAGATTACTGTGGCTTTAGGAATGCTCAAGGCAATTTAGGGGCAGGGAACAGCAGGTGTTTAGCTAGCAGTAAAGGGAATTTTGGGGTAGAACCTATGTGGGATGGATTTAACAGCTGAGGCTGGATTTGGGTAATGAGGTTTCCAGTAATTGTAACATGGTAAGTATGCAGTTAGGCATGTCAGATTTGGGTGAAGTTTTGGGGTATAATTACAGTTATCTATGCAGGTCACTGTGTTTGTAGAGGGCCCATGCTCTGATCAGTTGCTGGAAAGTTGTTATGGTTCATAGGGCGTGGTAGCTATTGGTGATGTTACATACTAGGTTAAGGTTAAGAGTACCACAAGAACCATTTCTTTATGCTTGAGGGAATTTGATAGGTAAAGTTGCTGTAAGCATTGCAGGTATGAGGGTGCTTTGGGTATATTGTGGAAGCAGGGTGCTTTGTTACGTAGGGGATAGAGGGTTTAAGCAAGGCGAGTTTTGGAGTTGTGCAGAAGTCGGCTAGGTCCTATTTCTTTTAGTTGTGACTAGGGTTTAGCTAGGAGGGGCTTTAGCAGGTACTGATTTTGGGGGGTGTTTAAGGTTATGCAGATGTTGGCTGTTTCTAGCAATCAGCGCCTTCATCAGGAACATAGTACTGTGCTATCGTGACTTTGGTTTGTTTTCAGTGGTTTGATGGGTCAGTTTGAGTTGAGTGGGTAGAGGGACAGACATTGAATACTGTAAGATGGGTTTTCTTTGACTGGGTGCAGATTTGGGTTCAAGGGGTTATAGTTTATGTGGCATTTGTTATGACTATAGGTTGTCATTCTGGAAAGGTTGAGTCATGGTTAGTGGCTTGAAGGAAGTGGACTAAAAGGGAATGTATTCACTTGGAGTGGACGTTCTGGTGTGATACAGTGGGGTCACGGGTAATCCTACTTTATTTAGTTTCATTAAGATGTGTTTCAGTGCTGGTATGCCAAGGCGTGGGGTTGATGATGGCATTTTAATGTATTTTACAGATGATGGGTACACCAAATGATGTTTGGCTTAACCCTTCCCATTATGGGAAGTAGTTTGTTGAACAATTTTGGGTAGAAGGGAGGGGGAACAGCCTGGTCAGGCTGTTTGGCAGAGAAGAGGGACAGGCTTGCTCCTTCTGTTCCCCCTCTGGTGTCTGAATGTTCATTTCAAGTATTTGGGGAAAGGAAAATGAGCAGCTGAAGGAAGTTTGTCGAACAGATAAGCAAACAGAGGTAAGGATGTGGCTTATTTGGTTGGAAGGTAATTCAGTGAATGATTTATGAAGTGAGATGGCGATGCTACTTCATAAGTAAAGTAAGCAAGTAGAGGTATGGACGCTGCTTACTGGGTCAGGATGAATAAGGTCATGTCGTCCTGAATTATTTGGCTGGATGGGTAATTCAATAAATGAGACATGAAGTGAGTCTTGGACGCTGCTTCATAAGAAAAGTAAGTGAGCAGAGATATGGACGCTGCTTACTGGGGCAGGATGAGCAGGTATACTGTCCTGATTAACATTACAAGGATGTTTATGCTGTTTTTAGAATCAACTATACTATGTCCAGGTGTAATTAATAAATTTTGGTGATCAAAGCTATGTTATGGAAGTTTAATAAAGGTCGTCAAATGTCATTCGGTGTGATGTGTTTATTGAAGGGGACCTGGACAACAGATGTATTCACTATGTGAGTGCTAATCACTTTCAGTTTACATAAATACTTTCCAATAACAAGTGCAATCAGAATGGGAAATATACAATCTTATCAGGCTTTTTTTTTAAAAACATAACTGCTAAGAGCGTTATACATTTATTTTTAATAAAGTTGTATATAAATCAGTAGCTGTGTATATAACAGACATTTGAAGATTGTAACAATTTCTGACATGGAGTTTTCTCAAAGTGAATCAATAAATATGATTTTTTTTGTCACTAAGTTAGAAAAGTACAAAAAAGCTCTTCATACTTTATCTTTATTGTCACATACATCTTTATGGTAAATGTAATAGAAAATGGCCCAAGTGACTATTTTTCTGTTATTCAATTATGGTTCATTATTAAGTTTGTATAAGGCACACCAACAATGAAATTAAATATAACATGGAATATAACTGACAATTTCTTATGTGTCCTTTTTTTTTACACCCTGCAGATATCAATAAGTTTAAATCAAACAAGATAATGTAATGTTAATTACAAGAAACTTCCTCATTTCAGTGGAAGACATGGGGTTTTACATTTAACCCCAGCCAATGTCTGATGGATAGTTGGACATCTGTTTATATAGTTTAAAGATACCTGGCCTTCATGCTACACCTTTTTTCTTTGTTATACAGTTTGCTACATTACATGCATTCTGTGGGATAGTATGCATTACATTACAGTGGCCTTCTGCTTAAAACAGTACATTTTTGTTGTCATCAGTAAATAAGGTTCTTGGTACCTAGAATAATGTTCAGCTCTCAAACTGTCCATAGCTCTACTAGATAAAGTTATTTTTTTCCTGTGTCTTACAAATCCAGAATGTGTAACAGGACTGTATCCTCTTGACCTCAGCTTGTTATTTTGTGGCATTTCTTCATACACTGCAACTATACTTGGAGATATGACTATAGTGGTCTGCCTTGACTGTCACAGTTCAGAAAGTTTCCATTTTTCTTGTGACAATTCTGGTTGCTCATCTGCTTGGGACTTTGAGATATCTGTCTTATACAAAGGTTTTCAATTTGCCCTACTCAGCTTTCCATTTTCTGCATGAATGAAGTACGATGTTGGTTGACATATTTGGCCAACTGCTTAGAGTTTTAGGCTATGAAGTCTATTAACTGTTGCATTTTCCTGTATATGCAGATTTCTCCCTTTCTGACTTGCAGGTAGGAGACTTTGGTTTTATCTAGGCATATTTGAGCAATTCCTTTATATTGTATTGATTTAAAGTTATTAGTAATGTAGATGAAGTAGGTAGTTTACTTTTCAAATTCCTGCCTATTGACAATTGAGCCAGTGGGGCACAACCTCCTCATAGCTATTACTGCTGCCTTCCATCAGAGATTTTTTTTTGCATTTTTTTAATCGATCTCTATACTTGCCCATTTGCCTATGGATATTGTAGACAGGATGTTATGCATTTCTACCTTTTCTAGCACGAGTCATTGTTATAAATGGCAAAATCAGCTATTCCCTGTCTCAACAATATAGGATTTAATTTAGTAACCAAACATGCTCTTGTTTGGAGGGGGTGTCTGCAAATTTGATTATATCAGAGTACATATAATAATAATCTTCAGTTTCTTTTTTGCTGAAGCTGTGCCTGCTTGCCTAATAATTGACGGCTTCTTTTTCACTGAAACGGTGCCTGCTCATCTTCATGGTGAAAGTTATAGTGGGTATAATATCACTTCTTCCTTTCGATTATTTGTTATATTATGAATTGAATATGGTATAACTTTGCATTACTTACTTTGTCTGAGACAACATTCCTGGGTAATATATTATATCTCTTTATCATTCACCATGCGTGACTGTTCCCAGATCTAATTAATGTATATCTTTTGCAATGACTGGGAGTTATTTTATTACCTTAGAATACTAAGCCTTGGACCCAATTTATTTCTTGAACCTTATAATAAGGCCAAAAATGGATTCTGAAACACCAGTAACACAAAAAAAGAAATCCAAACAAACTGGTAGACTGGTCCAAAAGAAAGCCACCAACAAATAAATCCACACCAAGACTTTTATTCACCATGGTAATCTTTTTGTTGTGTTGTGTCTTTTGGCTTTTCCCGGTTAGGGGTCGCTAAAGTGGAACTCTGGTCCGCTAATGATTGCCAGTAGATTTTTACGTGCCAAGTTGCCAGCCCTGATGCACAACCTTCAATGAAGGTACGCCCATTCACGGATGTCTCCACACAGACGACGCTCTAGCTGAGAATCGAACAGGACAACGTTTTACTGTGAGGCGAAAATGCTACCGCAGCACCATCACCACAGTCATTCACCATGGTAATCTACACAATAAAAATGTTTAGCACAACACAGACTTTAACAAAACTACCTACAAGGAGTCACAAATCCAATTTAAACAGAGCCAAATTAGTAAAATAATACTTGATTGATAATAAAATGGTCATATGCAACATCTAATTATTGCACATTAATTAAAATAAAATAAATTCACAAACTGCAGTAAAAAAGCAATAGAATAAAATAAATGAGTAATGAAATATAATAATCTTGTGTTTGTGGAATGTGTGGGCAATGTAAATATATTTTAGAGGACTTAGAAATATAATTAGAAGATGCTGGGAAACATTAGTTGCTTTTAAAATGTGGTAATTGTAGTAGTAGTGGCTTAGTATACATAACAAGATATGACACCTGCCTTGCCTCCTGTATTGGAAAAACTGAGATGCAACTAAGGAGGCAAATATACAAATATTGCTATGATACTGAAACACAAAATAGTAATAATCTATTATATAAATATTCCACCACTTGTGTAAATTTTAGTACTTTTTTTTTATTTGGGATTTTTGACATAATTTCCAAAGGTCACAGAGGTGGGGCATGGGAAACACAGATATTGTCTTTAAAATGAGGGCAGCCAGGTTATGACCAGTATCCATTTCATAACAATTTATAATTTTTATATCTTTTTTCAATATTGATTTTAACTGTGTTGTATAACTTACTTCTTAAGTTAAATTCATTCATCTTTGTAATACACATAACATTTTTACTAATGTTTATTTTTATAGTGACCAAACAAATTGATATTCATAATTTTGTTCCACTTGCCTGTTTGCCTCTTGTCTTTTTGTGTCTTTAAACAAACTCTTAACATTACTATATTATATTTCATTATTCATTCATTTTATTTTATTGCTTGTTGCAGCATAAAATTTGCAGTTTCCTGGCAAATAATTGAGGACTGAAGTCAATAAATAATGGCAGATATTTGAGTTTCAGACTGCATATCCTTCAGAAAATACATAATCCAAAACCTGTTCTAGCATTTTTTTAAGTTTATAGGAGCAATATGTAAAATCTGTCCCTAGTTTTGGACCTTTGACCCTCCGCCATTATTTTTGCCATTGTCGACATTTCTTGCACTGATAGGTATGGGAGAGAGGGGTGCTATGAATAAACAGTCTTTATCACCATGTGTCTTTCTTGTTTTGTGACCCTGGAAATGAACTGATGTGGGTTATGCCCATTTCCCATTTGCTCTGTAACTAACATTCAACATTCCAGAAACTTGAGTTATTTATTTAGTCATTTATTTATTTATTTTACATGTGTTGACCAGGATTGTCCGGCTGAACTGATAACCCTTTTTCAGAGGAGACCTGGGGAGAAAAGCTCCACAGCATTACATTTAAGATTTAACAGCAGAAAAAATATGTAATACAATAAGCTTTTGACAGTAGTTAAGTTAAAAATTGACAAAGGAAATACAACATAGTGAGTTGATAAAAGTAGAATCCAGAGAATAATTAGGGTAAGCAGAGATGTGATAGTGTTCAATCTCGCCGTTTGTTCTTACACATGGGGTTGAGCCGCTAACTTGTTTGTTTGTATTTTTTTATTATTTTCTATTTCTATTGATGTTTTCAGTATTATACTGTATGATTGTGTTGTTGTCTGGTTGATTTCTGGTACCGCGTTAACTTTTTATCGGTTAGTTAGATAATTTTCCCTACATCCCTTCATAAATTTAATATTTGAGGAAAGAAAAAGTTCTTTTTGCGGATTTTTGACAATTTTTATCGGATTTGACAAACTTTAACGGATTTGACTGCATTACTGTCAGGTTTCAAGTGAGAAACAACCATAGTTCCTCGTTGCCTTGGCCCTCTCCTACTGCCTTGGCCTCTCCTCCATCTCTTTTAGTGGGAGGGTCATGACGTCGTGGGAGGGTCGCGAATCAACATGGACAGGTCTGTTGAAACCTTCTTTGAGGGGGGCTTCTTCTGCTCAGCTCTGGATCCGAGAAGTCCTCTAAGGAGTCGAAGGCGGAAGAGCCCAAGTAAATGCGCTCATCCTCTTCATCATCTTCGGTTCCACAGACGATCGGCCGGTTCGTTCAACCAACTGCGGGTTGTTCCTGGAGGGCCTTGTCTTGGAAGTGTGGTGTGCTCCTCTCCTCCCCTTGACCTTATTGAAATTCGGCTTAAGGTTCGTTCCTTCGATTCTTCCTCCAAACTTCTTTCGGATGTCGATGTGGATGCGCGTGTGCAGAAATTTTTGGGAGCATTCCCTCCTCAAACTTATATTCGTTTCCGCAGTTGGTGTCGGAAACTTGAAGGCCTCCTGTAGCCCCAGAACCCGTTCGTTTTCTCGGTCTTCTCTCTCACCCTCGACTCCCCACTCCTTCCGATGCGAGTCCGGGAGTCTGTCCTCGGTTGGTCCGGGGGCCGGTCGAACGAGCCGGCGTTTCGTTCTCTCCCACTGGGGCCGGCCCTCTGATCGATTTGGCTCCTGCCGCGTCGCGATGCGTGCCCGCCCCCGTGTGGATTCCCATTTTTTCGGAACCGGGGGGGGGACTTCGACCGGGACCGGGCCGCCTCGACGACCTGATGAGAAGGTGTTGTCTACCCATCCCACGAGAGAAGTCCCTAGGAAAAGATTGTGTATGTAGGCTGGTGTGGTGGCAGCAGAAAAAGGAGATGTGTCGGTCTTCTTCGTCTGTCTTCTGGGGCGATGGATGATATGGAGAGCGATTTTTTTAGTCAGCGGCCTTTTCCATGCGATCCGTGACAGCGCCTTAAATACCCTTACATCGATTGTTAACGATTTCCGGCGCGAAGCGAAGAGTAGTAGGCAGCAACTTCAGCGATTGCTCTTCATAGACACAACCTTTCAAGGGGACCGTTTGTGCTACCGCCATACAATTCACGGTGACCCACGGACGCTTCCCTGATCTGGCAGGCGGAGTCCACGCGGAGTCTTTAATAGCAGCACATCCCAGGGGTCATCATCATCCGTCATCCGATAGGCTCAGCAGAGCAAATTCTGTTACCGCACGAGTGGGTCCTAAAAAAAAAAGTTAGCGAAAGTTTTTTACAAAGTGTGGGAACCGCCTTCCCTGCTGTTCGTCTTTCTCTCCAATGAATCAAATGCAGGAGCTTTGCCCTATTACCCCTCAGGGAAGTCCCCAGGGGGCACGCACTGGTCACGATGCCCCGGGACTCTTGTCACGCATTTCATCCAGCTTGGCTGCCAATTCCAACTTAGCTGCTAGCAAATGAAGATTTGTATTTCTGGCGAATACACAAATGGTTAGGGATTGTATAATCTATGTCTACGATTCTTCAAGGACATTCCACAAGGGTGTGTACATCTCTTTGGCTCATGCAGCAGCCCTACACTGGGGCGCTATTTGTGCGGCTGCTAGCTAGGGGCTACCCATGTGTAAGAACAAGCGGCAAGATTGAACACTATCACATATAGAAGTTGTCTTACATAACGCATCCATGTGGAGTGTTCATCTCTCTGTTGTTCTTCCCTCCTCCCCCCACCCTTAGGAAGAGCGTTCTTTGATGCCTGGCCAGGAGCATTCTGCCGAGCTTTTCTCGATGCAGAAGAAGAAAGGGCCGCGGAGGGCGAGATCGGCTCGAACCCATGTAAGAACATTTCATTACATATACAATTTATAAACAATGAAAAAAAGGCAATTGTTGTTGATACAGCCAGGTGGTTGTAATAAGAGAAAGTATGCTGATGGTAAATAAGTTGGGGTATTACACGAAGGAGTAAGAGGTAATATTCCAGTTAAGAGGAGGTAGATAGATGGCTCTAAATGTAGCTGGATCCAGTTAAAGACTAACAGAGTACTAAAGATAGGAGAGTTATTTAAAACATGAGCTGTAGTTGGGTTCAGTAAAACTCATTTTACCAAAAGTGTTTGTAAACTGCATTTCCAACCTTGTTGGTTCAGGGTCCTCTTACCTTACTTTGCAATGTATGAGATGGCCACATAACCATGTTCAGCATGTGTGAATGGCCTCATTGTCATGTCTAGCATGAACCTGCACAGTCAAAGCAGTTTATGGGGCATGCAATATGCCAGATAAACTGCTTAGGTGGGCTGGACTGGGGACCCAAGGCAGCCTGTTACACACCCCTGACAAAAACCATAAAAGCATGAATGGGTTACTGTGCAGCATACCCTTTTGTGTACAAATTCTGGACAGTGCCAAAAATAATGGAAGCACAAAGGTCCAGAATCACAGGCATATGATGAGTATGGTGTGGGTGGGGCTTAAGGGGCACCAAAGCACTACTTCTCCTAGGGTGCCATTTCATCTAAGGCCAGCCCTGCCCCATTGCTGCAGTTATAACATCTAAACCTTAATTTAAGAAGTTGCAATATCAGGCACAGCTGTTTAAATGAATACATGCACTCACTGTACTCACAAACAACCAGCAGCTGTTTTTGAGGTGCTGATCATGTCTCCCTAAAGATTTGCACCCAGGGCAGCCACTCTCTTTGTCTCATCTTATTAGACTAATTTTTTGCTAACTAATTATTTGAGCAATTCATAACTCTTTTCCTGTTTGTAGATGTACTCCCATGGTATTTCTTGCCCCAGTAGCTTTTTAGAGTCATAGTTATCTCAAACAAATTAGGGAAAATTGAAAGATACTACATCATTCCTAGAAACATCTTTAATATTTACCTAACTTTTTGATTTGGTATTTTCACAATTTCTCAGATATTTTCTATTATCAGATTTCAATCCATGTGAGTGCCCTCTATATATTTCAGACTTCTCACTCTTATTTTGCATTTATTCCTATTTAACTTGAAAGAAATGATGCTGTCTTAGTCAACTCATCAGACGCAGAAGTTTTTTTATCATGCTCCTGTTGTGGTCACCCCTGCAGTGACTGATCATCAAAGATGTTTATAGCACCTTGCTACCCTGTGTGCAACAACTCTTTGGAATGCTTTTGATAATGAAATGCCAAGCTGAAGTCGCAGGGATCTATACCTTTCTAATGTTAAATTAAATACACACATTATAGAACTTTCTGCATCTTGATTTGCATACAATATCCTCTGTCTTGCATCTGCTACTACATTTAACATTTTTGAGTCATCATTGTCAGCCTGAGAAATGAATAGTGGTCTCTTTTAATCCCTTTATTCAGACCTTATTGATCACTACAAATGTAAAACTTCTATTGCTTTGCAGAAGTAACCATGCAATTTACCCATCTGTTTGGTTTAATTGTTTCTTAATGACACCTAAGTTTCCATTTACTATAGTTTCTGCTCCATTATTCTACTGAATTCTGCTAGCACTTTTGTTGGCGCTTGCATTACTGACAGCATCAGGATTTAATTGCATATCATATTTTCCTACCAAACTTCCTAGTATTGTAAAAATCAACGTAGCTGTGAGGGATATCATTGTTATGGCTGCATACAGAATTCAAGAAGTCTATTTCTCTGAGAATGTCTGATTGTGCATTAACATTTTCAGGAGCACATTCTGTTTTCTTTTAATACCATGAATTCATTTACTTTTTATATGCAAAGTGACACACATTATCATATGGATTAGTTTTCTTAAATGTTGCCATTTGAAATATGATCATCTAACGCTTATTTTTATATTACCATACAAGTGGCTTTACCTGATGCCCTGAAGATGTTAGCAGTGTGCAAACAGATTTCTTCTCTGTACTTTTTGACTGTGGTGCTTGTGAAGTATCTTCAGACAAGACATTACAGTCTGCATGTTGGTAGTTTAAATTCAACATTTTTTTGTTAATTGTCAGCATTTTTTGCCAGTGGTTTTGCTTGCACTCCTTTCTACGCATCTCTGACATACTTTGAGACTTCACTGCATCAAAGTTTCAACTTTGATAATGTCAGCAAACAACTCATTTTCACATCTGTAGGCAAGTCAGCAAAACGCAGATTATTTTGGACAAACCTTCCTGTACATACCTTTGCTGATTCTTTCTATTACTTAAAAAAAATACTAAATGCAGGTCCTTGCTTCTTTTTTGTACTTATAGTCACACTTGTTTTTTTAAACTTGAATTTCTACTGAACCATGCTTGTTGTATCTCATAGTTCTGTGTCTCTTCAGTGTCAGTCTTGCTGTATGATATTTGGAAGTTCATTTAGCTGGCTGATAGCACAGATATTGTGGTTTAGCTACTATCCTGCATGAGGTGTTAATTCTCACTGCATTGAGGAAGGATTGTGCCACATGACATCCATTTTCTGTAGTTATGGACCAATGTATTTGAAGATATCTGAAATCAGAGAATTAATGGTGTGCAACAATGCATTGAGCTGATCCATAATGATAACACACTTTCTGATCTCAGAGATATTACCATTATCTTAGTATATACATTTATCATAATTTTACCTGACCTGTTCACATTGTTGGCCCAGGCATCCCTGTAAACTGAACCCCCTCCTGAAATTTCTTTGGAAAAATCACAGACCTTGGGAGCAGGTAGTATACTAGGCTGCAGTCTCATCAGACAGGTATGCACTAACTGGGACTCTACTTAAACTGTTCAGTATCAGCCTAAGCAGAGGGTCTGAGTCTGACACCTGCAAACATCCTCTGAGACTCCTTTACATAAGAGAGGCCCCTCTAGGGACCTGAATAATTAAAGGCCAATCAGTCTTATATGCAAAGTCTTGGAATATGTGACTGTATAACTCATTAATATGGAAACAGGAAGCTTCACTTTTCTGGAGCCCAACCAGTTGTGTATTATGAAGGGTAGGTGCTTCTACTGGACCTAGTAAGCTTCTATGCAAAGGTTACAGGTGGTGTGAATAGTGATCATTCAATGCTTATCTCAACTTGGCCATGGTTTTTGACACTATCGCCATCCGCGATATTATTTAAAAATTAGATAAACTTAATGTAATCCCTTCCATTATCCATTGGATTACAAAGTGGTCATCCAACAGATCCAAAGTTGTAAAAGTTGTTGGCATCCTCTCTGAACATTACATAATAACTAGTGAGGCACCACTGGGTACAGTGCTTGACCCTCATCACTTCAGTATTTATTTTGCAGAGAACCAAGCTAGTATCCCAGAACTTTTGCTGATGACAGCAAGCTGAGCATTATTATTTGCTCAACTACCGATACTAACCATTTCCAGAAAGGGCTAAAATATGCACACACCTAGTGTTCTGAAAAACATCTCATCCTAAATGTAAAAAAGTACAGTGCTCTTCCAGTCTCATACAATACAAATGGTAGTCCTTTTTAGACAGATATGGTCATATGAGGCATGGGTAATTAAGTGGACATCTCTTTGTTACTTGATCATCATGTTTCCACCATAATCTGGAAATCCTTCTATTTGACCCAATTAATTTCCAATGGAATATCCCCAGGTTCCATGGAAGTCGTTATACTGCTGTTTTGCTCCCTTATCAGACTCAGCATTAAAGACAGTGCCCCCTCGGTACATACAGATCCAAGCATATAACTCAGCTGGAAAGACAAACATATTTCTAGCCTGAAAAATTAAAGGCCTTAAATCCTTCATATATCATTATAGTCACAATGACTCAGTAGCCTAATGGTCATTTTGAGATGATCTATGTTTCATTTCTGAGTTATGAAAAACCCAATCCTATCTGACCTCTTTCTTAGCAAAACTAGTAATTAACAACCACCTACATTAGGGGACCTAAATCCACTCTGAAAAATAGACAAGATTTGCTTGAAAGATAGGTTCCTGGCTCTGAATATTTCTAGCCTATGCAATATTACCACTAGAAGTCAAACAAAGTACTAACGTGGCTGTCTTTATGCAAGTCTTAATGATTTGATGAGGAGTCAGAAATTTACCCCAGGGTTACCATGTAAGCCTTGCTCAGTTTGGGAAGTAAGTACTATTAAGTGCTTAAAAGGGTTGGCAAGAATTTTTCAGTGCGTCTTTTTAAGGGTATGTCTGACTAGGTATCTTATGTTCCCTGTGATGGTTTTCCTAGTTTTGTTCCTAGGTTCGTAATACCACAGTTACTTCTGATTGAAGAAAGAGTGACATAATTTCATATATGTACTGATTACGATTGAAGATGTAGTTACTGAAAGACATTACTGTGAAAGCCTGGTCTGAAAAGAAATTCAGTTTTACTTTTAATGCCAAATACAAAATCAGTTATATCCAAGATTTAATGCTTGGAGCTAAGAAAATAGTCCCCAGTCAACTAAAAAAAAAATGCTTGTTAGGCTATTTCACATTCAGTTGTAGAAAGTTGCAGTGAAATAGTAAGAGATGTATTGCATTGTTCAGAAATGTCAACACAAATATAATAAGTAATACAGTGCTGTGCTATCTATTGCTCATACCACAACTTTAACATTAGTGAGAGGAAATGACAACATACCCACACATCATACATGGAGTCAAGTAGGCATTGAATTTCACAGAAGTCACACATAGTTTTTGTTCACTGAAATAATCAAACTGACATACAGAAAGTGCATGTACAGTTAGTGCATTAATGTCTACATATACAGATAGGGAGGGATCTGATATCATACCTGACAGTCATCTGTGATATACAAGTCAGGAATGCAGGAAATTTCTGCATGAAGGCAAGTGCTGGCACAACATGATAAGTTGTGATGAATAGGAGCAAATGGAAAGAGGTAGCCACAATGTGAAGAATTGCATGACAAAAGAACAGAAGAAAAATCTATGAGGACTGCCATCTAACGGTTTTGAAATGTGCACATTTCATTATAAAGCCCTAGTCTATCACCATCTTGACTGTAAATGGGTAGAAGACTGAAAACAAAACTACATTCTTCATCTGCATTACTGGTACCAGACGTTCAACAGAGAATGAAGGAAATGAAGTAAAATTACTACAGACACAAATGTATACTATGACAGAATTTGCAGCATACAATCAGACTTACATGTTGGAACAAGAATAAGAATGAAGAATCCATGGAAAAGTCTGTAGCCTTTGGCTGAAACTGTTGGTAAAACAGTAAAATCAATTTTGTGCTGTTTGTGGGGAACATGCGAAGGTGTACAGAAAGGACTGTAGACATCAGTACAACACAAATGCATCAATGTTCCAAAAAAACAGAGCAGCCACATGGATCAGAGTTGGTCTCATAACATCAAGAGAGAGGTTGCATGAACTGTGATTGTGAAGAGATACAGAGATAGAGAAAGAAATAAAGAAGGTAAAAAAGAAACAAAGAAAGAAAATCTTCTCAAGTTTCCACATCAACCTGTGCAGCAAAAACTGTCTTAAATGGAAGACATCTAGAGGTTCGTTGTAAATAGTCCTGTTAAACATTCTACAGATATCAGTGAAGAAAGGACAGATATATAAACTAATCAAGAATTAAATAAGATTATAATAACCTAAAGTTTCACTTAGTAAAATGTCTTTTTCATTGTGTATCAAAGCTTAAATTTCACGTGAAGATCCTAAAACAGAATCAAGATCAGTTTTTAAGTGATCAGTTACATAATGCAAGCTACCTTATAGGCATCTGTTTTCATTTTATGAAAGAGGGTGTTACATGTGGAGTTTATGACTTTAATGCTAATGAAGTACAAACAGTGAATTCCACATCATATAATCTACTGTACTTTCAGAGTTTTCTGTTTCTGCTATACACTTTAATGCAACTGGACCACATCATCCATCTCTATATTGCTTATTATTTATCTTGATATTACAGAGGTTATTAACTTAATGAGCTTTATGTCATATATACATTTGAACATTAAAGTATCTGGACATATGCTGACATTGCTAAAGCAAACGAAGAGTCATAAAGTGATCAAGCTGGATCTTTGTGGCACTCCCACTTTCTGATATCTGTATTCCCCATAACACATTTTAACTTGATTTTTTATTTCCTGCACATCATTTCATCTTGTATCAATGTTGTAAAAGTGGTGTCAACACATGAAAGGATACATTTATATAATAATTTACAATGGCTGACTGAATACAAATCCTTGCTAAAGCTAAAGATATCATTATCTGGCACATCCAGATGGATGCCTTAAATGAGTATCCTAAAAATACAATAAGTATCTAACTGTAGATGTTCCAGCATTATGTAAATATTGCTAAATTTCCAAGTATGAGCTCTCTTTAAGGTTTTTCGTGTAAGAGATTTACCATAAACTTCCATCATTACCTTTCATGCTTTATTGGCTAGACTTACAGGTTGAAGGCAATTGCTTGCAGTTTTAATTCTAGAAACTTTATATACTGTAATCATGGTAGTGTTTTCTACCATTAAATAAAGACTAAGTATGCTACTGAAGAACAATACATAAAACCTGTATTTTAAATTGTTGTTAGCTCTACCATCCAGATTGTGCAATGTTGATTATTTTAATTTGTTTGGTGTTAGTTTAATATTTCAAGTACTTGTGGTCATAGATTTACCAACATTATTTTTATATTGCAAAGTTCTGTTTTCTTAGATGCTTGAAACTAATTACTACAGGCCAATGATCATTCACAACTTAACATGGGGCTATGGTTTCTTTGTGAATGTTAATGTCTAGTGATTACTTAGTACATTTGTCCTCTGCATATCTGAAATGATACCTGTTATCATTTACAGGCAAATCATATTTTGTTTCTAATAAGTTTGATTACTTTTATATAAATGTAAATGTGCCAGTGTCACAAGTGATAATTCAGTAAAGGTGTTTAAAAATAATAATTTGCTAGAATTGCTATCTATATTTAAGATAGGTATGGTTTTCTGTAATAGTTTTATTGGTTTCACATTGCTTCTTTTCCCCGTTAATAAGTCTCCTAAGTGAATATTAAATTATTTTTACATTCAGATAGAGGGAAATGTGCCCCATCCATTGGACATAATTGCTAAGATTTCCCATAACACATGCACAAGTATCTTACTATTTCAAGTGAAGAGACTGTTCTAAAAAGTTCTAGATCATCCACTCAGTCAACATCATCTGAGAAGTTTTGATGACTGCAACAGTTGACCAGTCAAGCACAGCCTACAGTGATCCCAAAATTTAATGTAGACACTCAAAAATCATTACAAATGAACTGTTCATGCCTAAATTGACTCTAGAAATTGTTCAGAAACAGCCAACATGCACATCTCATGCTTCTTACCTGGCTTTCTTCAATTTGCAGGGCATCTGATATGGATTAAAATACACCTTGTACCTGTTAAATTGTTCACAGCAATCCATGAAGTGGAAAAACAGTGCTGCTTTCTATGATGTTGGATACACTTTTATTTACAGCTGACTAGGCGATCATATTTCCATTTCCATAAATATTGCTGAAATGTTGCAGAAAAAAATAAAAATAAATGGAAGTACAGAACGAGGTCATCCTCAGCAGTGTTGCTCTCATTACAGCTAAATATAGATATTTCATATTCTGCCATATGAAGGCACTGGTGTTCTTATTTTCTTGTCAACAAATAATATATGCTGAGATAAATGCAATCAAATGATGACATGAAAAACGGTCAGATTCGAATTTTCTCAAATTTACTACCCTGTACATCAGCCCATTCTTCTCCCATCCCCCTGTGTCCAGCAAACAGCTAGTTTTCTATTACTTGTGCTTTGATTTTGTTTCTTAGAAATGTCTATATCTTTATGCAAAATCTACTATATCTGCTGAATATACCAAAACTTTCACCAAACTTGCTCAGTCAAAAGAGCTCATAAATGACATCTCAAGTAAACATATGGTCACAATGCATATACTCTTGTGCTATTTCAGGAGAAAACACAATATTACAGAAAAAAAAAAACAACACTTTTTTCCAGGGCAACACCCTGCACCCTTTTATTTTATTCACTAATAAACGATGCAGTGCTAGTCTCAACCTTTTTCCAAAGTGAACTGACCAGACCTCACAAAAGTCATTTATTTGTGACTGTATACAATTGTGATTTAAAAAGAAGTCAAGTAAGACATGAGCATATGCAAATTTAAAAAAAAATAATCAAGCAAGTGTGAATCAGGCTTGGGATTATAAGCAAGTGACTGTAAGTCATTTATGTAAATGCATGTAAACCTAAAAAGAAACAATTAACAAAAAAATTTCCAGAATGGTCACAGATTTGTCAGGACTTTAAAGTCAAATAAAAATGATTTTCATACTTTCTAATAGTGCTTTATGGATTTTATAAATGTGACTGCTTAACACTGGCATATGCTCTTTTGTCTCAGCAACATGAATCTGTTTATCAGCATTAGTGCACAAAGTTTATATGATTCTCTTAAGATGAATGCAAAGGCACATTTGTTAAGTGGTCACAATGAAAGAGGAAATGGAGAAACATCAGTTGACATTTTTGTTGTGGACAAAGCACCCAACTGCCTTCATTCAAGGACTAATCTGTTTGGGTCCCAATCAGAAGGACAAAAGCTCACAAGAGTGAATGTGAAAAGACCAAACTGGGAACACTGAAAACCTGAAAGTTCGAGAAGTAAACACCCTGATTGTGGTGGATTGTGGTACAGTGGTGATTGGGGTTTTGCTCCATTCCCACTGTAGTGCATTTTCAGAGTTTATATATATATTTAGCAGGGGGTGTGGGTTGCACTGAGGTGGAGAGTAGCTTGCCCCCTGCAAAAATGCAGATACTGTATTTTTTTTCAGCCTTCTAGGCTTTCGATGTTCCAGGTTCAGGTTTTTGACATTCATCTTGTGACCCTTCATTTTTATGATATTGACCCCTCTATCTGCATCCCTACACATTTTCTTGATAACTTTGAAATACTGCATTTCAGACAAAAGTCATCCTTCAAATGAGACGACGCCAACTTTTTATAATTCTTTAGTTGAAGTGCATCATATTTTTTAACACAGACCTTATCATTTAGACCCCCAGTGCTACTACTGCAGCTGACCTCTCCTGTTATGTTATTTGCCTGAATAAGGTTCCAATCTGTAGATTAGATAATAGTGGATGGAGGCCATCTTAAAAATGTAACCCTTGTATCATCAAATACTGATAGCAGGGATATAGCCAGAAATTTATATTTTGTAATCAGACCTTATGCTGTTGCTCCCACTGAACAACTGTCATTTAAAAAATGTACTCAACTCTCAAAATGCTACCGCTATGCTAATTGAAAACAGACACTTTATTTTCAATTGTTGCTACTTGCAATCATAAAATGGTGCATTCTTCATAGGAAAGCATATTCTGTATAGCATTGTATACTACACAATAGTTCAGAGAGTTCTAAACATTCTGTGCTGTTTGAACTATAAACTTTATAAGAGATACTCAGAAGAAAACATACTCACTTGAGTACAGTGTATATGCCTAGCTGCACCCTTGACTGATAGGAATCTTTAAAAGTAGGACTGGGGATGTAAAAGTCTTCTTCAAATCTGTATTTTATCTACGCAATCTCAGTTTCCCATTTGAAACAAACTGATGGAATAATATTCTGTAGAATATAACTTTCATGACAACAAGATTATTTAATGAATGTTTAATAAAATAACTAATGGTGGTATGGCATATTTCCCCACTCCCAACTTGAAGTGGTCATGTTGCCATTTTAACTAGTGTTTGGAATTCTACCTACACCACCCCTTGGGTTCTGCTTGATTTACAAGAAATCAGTCACTGTTGTGATGTGATATCATGTATCATGAAGCTGCACAGAGCCAAGACAGTGTTTCACTGCATTGTGCATAAGTATCCTTAGAAATTAATCTAGCTAACACATTCAGACAGACTAGTATTATCTGTCTTGTATTTCAATATTTTGCTATTGTCCTTGTAGAGGACTGTATATCTCATCAAGTTATTGAAAAATAAAAATATTTTTTAAGTGAACCTATTTTACTTCTCTTCTTGTTAAAAGACTATGCATCATGTTCATAAATCTGTATGAAAAGAACAGTGCATTATGTTAACTAAGTGACCTCTAAAACATTTCTGCAGCTAAATTACTGTTTGCAGTAGCTCAAACTTTCTAAAACTAAAATATTAGTAAGTCTGCTAATAAGTAATGTAAAGAAAATCAGTATTGGAAAATGGATATGCTAAAGGTTACATAAATGTTCATTTGTCAGACAGTGAAGAAGGACTGATTAAAGAATGAGAAATTTTGTTATTGTTTTAAATTGTTCTTCATACAACTTTAAAGTATGACTTATTCTTTTCTCCACAGGCCTCCTGCAAATAAAGTTTTGACACTGTGTTTTGACAGAGCAATTGCAGTTATAGAGGATGGTGTACAAGTTGTATATAAAACTGTTATGGATCCCGAAATACAGATGCCATGTGACCACAAAAGGTATGGTGCTTTTTCTTTCATATTGCACAGATATACTGGGTAGTATTAATTAGAACAAATATCCATATACATATGCAGGATGGAATATATGCCCTATGCAAGCCAGTTGTTGAGTGAGTCTTTGTGTGTGTGTGTGTGTGTGTGTGTGTGTGTGTGTGTGTGTGTGTGTGTGTGTGTGTGTGTGTGTGTGTATGTGTGTGAGTGTGTGTACATATATATATATATATATATATATATATTTATGTGTGTGTGTATATATGGATTCCATACATTTGGTCGAATTACACTTAGTTGAAAATGATAATAGGCATTGCACTTCATTGAAAGCTCACTTGGTCAAAGTTCATTTGGTTGAAAATGGAATATAGCCCCTGCCCCACTGCAGTGCAACCCTGGAGTGAGAATATTAAATAAGGGGGGGGGTGTGGGGGCATAGCCCCCCACATAATTTTAATGTATTCACTATTATAAGAATATATATATATATATATATATATATATATATATATATATATATATATGTTTAGTAAAAACTATTGGCATAATTTGGGGGCTGTGCCCCCCACACACCCCCTTATTTAATATTCTCACTCCAGGGTTGCACTGCAGTGGGGCAGAGGCTATATTCCATTTTCGACCAAATGAACTTCAACCAAGTGAGCTTTCAGTCAAGTGAAATGCCTGGAATCATTTTCGACTAAGTGTAATTTGACCAAATGTATGGAATCCATATATATCCATATATATAAATATATTTATATATACATGCTATATATATATGAGAGAAATTAGAAATATATCAATATATATAATGCCTATATATAAAAATATATAAGTGCTCTATAACTGTATCCATTTTATTGATGTGGGTATGAACAAGAGATGAATTTAACAAACAATACTAATTACTTAGTTCAGTAAATATACTTAATGTTTTGCCCTATAAAACTAGATATACTGTATAACTCGATATGTAACCTGTCAGGCAGTAAGCTATTTTTTTTAAAAGCTGAATGTAGTATCTATTTATTTATTTTTTATTTATCTGACATTTGTTGAACTGGAGAAGTCCAACTGGGCAGAAGCCCATTTTCAGCAGTGGCCCAGGGAGAAAAAGCTCCAAATATATATAAAAAATAGATAAGTATACAGTGAAAAAGTTAGCCATATCAATTAGCAGAATAATTAAATAATTTAAAACAAGTGTTTGCAAGTACAATTGAGTTCCACAATCATTAGGCTTGATTGAAACAAGAGTAAATTGGACTGCACATTAAGAACTGACAAGTTAAACTGCACATCAGTTTATAGCTACAGATAATTAGGTGAAAGAATGATATAGAGGAGAAAGAATAGATTTGGTACAGTATTTAAGGAAAATATATGAGGTAAAACCATAGCATTTATAGGTTAGTAATGAGAAAATGGGGGTAAAAAGAAGAAGATGACGGTTTTTCAATAGTAGTGGTAGTGGGATGGTGAATAATGAAAGTGGAAGGGGAAGAACAGACAGAGTAGTGAGAGAAGGCAACAGGGCAGTATAGTCTGTAGAGGTGATGAATATAGGAGGAGGGACAGGGAAGGAGAAAGGAAAAAATGGTTACTGGCAGACTAGGCAGTGTTGTGAAGTGGAATTATGAAGACGCTTGGCTGGGTTAAGGCAGGAACAGAGTCAGGTGCTAAAGAGTCTTTCTTTTAATAGTGTTTAAAATTGTGACAGTTTGGTATGGATCTAGGGAGATTCTGTATAACAAATAACTCTTTAGTTATTAGAATCAGAGCCAGATCATCACTAAATGAGACCCTGGGCAAGGTAATGATCCAGTGCCCCTTTTCACCTGGAGCCATTCCAGTGTCCTGTTACTTGGCTGTTTCTCCCTAGTTACCACTGTTAAAAGCTGTCAGTGTGCATACTGTTTTTTTCTTTCTTTTAGACTGAAAACAGATTTGGATTTAATTTAAAACTTTCATATCAAATTTTATAGCACAAACATGGATGGCAATTTGCTATACAAAGTAAAACAGTCTCACACTGAAAACACACTTAGCATGAGCAACAATAAACTTCTCTTCCTTGAAACTCACACTAATTGAAAATGCATTGAAACACACATTCACTGAAAATGCATCTGGCCAGTGACAGATTAAGTGGACTTTGAACCTTAGGCTGTTTTGAAACTGTCGGCACCCTTCACACATTTCTAAGACCATGCATAAATACATATGTTCTTTGATTCAACTTTCTGATTGTTTTAAATTATATTACTTGTTTAATTCAGGAACATTTGTTAGAGTGCATTTTAAATTTGTAGTCTTAAACATTTTTTCCAGTAAGCAGTGAAACAAAATGTATGAAGCTATAATGGTAATAATACCTATTTCAGAACATTTCAACCATAAAAGACCACTAAAACTATTGTCATTATAATCCACCAATATCCATACTCAACAATTAGTGGCATTTTAATGACTTTGTACATTCTGATAAAAATGGCCACAGTAAAGTATTCCAATTTGCTTTACAGATACGCACACTAATCCTGGAAAGACAGACTAATGAGTGTTTAACTTTATCAGCTCAGCAGGGTCATTCATTTTTATATACAGATATCCACCAAACCCAGCAGTTATAGCTACTTTGTTGAGTTTACCTTCTCAAATGTCTGTGTCAAAAAATAATAGCAATAATAATAACCAAAGTTATACATTTCAAATTTGTTTCATGCAAACACAGTAGCCGAAGTACTCCTACTTATTTTACACACATTCATGTATAGAAGTCCCTCAAAAATAGACTAAGGATGGTTTAAAAATGACCACATGATAAGAGCATAAGGTACTTTTTTCAACATAGAGCCCCTACCAGCAGTTATAGCCACTTGGTTGATTCTGTACACCCTTATCATTATGAAGAAATATATTACATGTACCTTATTGGTAGCTTTGGATTAACTAGATATAATTGCATAAAAATCACTAACACCATACCATAACATCCAGCCATCTATAGCAAATAGAAGACTATTCATGAGACCATAAGGAATATGAACTATCCGATAACATATGCTAAGTCAATATGCACAATCTCTTCAGAAGTAAACGTTATCTGAATAACTCCACACATACCTCTCAACCCTTCAGTGCAAGAAATCTGGACAAAGCCAGAAAAAATGGGTGACCATTATGAAAGTAGCTGACTCCAAGTCAGACTGCTGACTAGTCATGAGTGGAGTCCCACAGAGTTCGGTCCTGGGTCCTCCCCTCTTTGGTATCTACTTCTCTGAAGTCTAGGCCAACACAAGGAAACTCTGGCTGACAAAGTTCACTAACGATTGTAAGTTGGGAGCTGTTATTAACTCCCCAAGTGATGTTAACATCCTACAGAATGGCCTCACTGAGACCAGCGACTGATGTTAGAACTATGGCCTTAAGCTCAATGCCAAAACATGTGTCATCATCCCCTTTGGGAAAAACCCAGTTCCCATGAATTACCATATCAATGGTAGTCCACTGAACACAGAAGGCATTATAAGAGATCTGAGAACACAGGTTGACAGCAACCTCTCTTTTGATCACCACATTGCCACTGTGGTCAGAAAGTCCTTCTATGTGGCACATCTCATTGCTAAGAGTTTTGCATCCAGGAAGAAAGAGGTCATTGTCTCCCTCTACTCTTCCCTCATTAGGCCAATCATTGAGTACAATGCCCCATTTGGCATGTACCTCACTAGACACCTGCAACAACTGTAGAGGCCACTAAAGTACTTCACAAGGGGGATCCTAGGCCTTAAACACTTATCCTATATGGACAGACTCAAAAAACTCCAACTATTCTCTGTCTCATATCACCTACTTAGAGGCGATCTCTACTTGACTTACAAAGCCATGTCTGACTCAGTTCTGTTAGAAATGCTACATCTAAAGAAATCCCAATCCCTCCACACCACACGCTCCAGAGACCTCAACCTCATTACCACAATCAACAGAATGTACTGGAGTGACAGGTTCATAACCCAGAGACTGCCCATGCTATGGAATAGACTTCCCATACATGTCAAGCAAAGCATCTCTCTGACCCTCTTCAAGAGAAATCTTGATGAGTGGATGGGAAATAGAAAATTCACCCCAGGGATAACTCCAGTGGCTCTACTCAACAGATGCAAAGGGAACTAAGGTCAGGTGGCATGATGCCTGGGTAATCCTATGGCTAGGCTTGTAAGGCCTCAGGGCCATTAGCCCAGTACACACCTATGAACCTATGACAAAGGCCCAAAAATAGGGGCACAATTTAAATATTGCTTCTGTACACTTAGAAAGTTGCTAGAATAACAGGTTTTGCATTGTTATGTATTTTCTGAAGGATATGAAGTCTGAAACACAAACGCCTGTCATTATTTAGTATTATTTAATGACTTTAATCTTCAACGAATCGCCAGAAAACCACAAATGTTATGAGAAACAGACCAAAAATATGAAGCAAAAATCTGGACATTCTGTGAAAATCCGTACAGTTTAGAGGTATGACTTCATATTAAAGTGAATTATTACTAATGCAGAGGTTGATGCTGAAGAACAATTTTGCATTTCAGTGCTTTATCAGCAAATGCAGTGCCTTCTGCCCTGAAGAATAAATTTGCCTATGTCACATTAGAAAATTAAAAAATGGTGTGCTTGTAATATTGTCATAATATAACATTTCCTGAAGCTGTTCAGCTATACAATAGGGAATGGCTGACAAACAAAGGCAACAGTTTCTTAGTTACTAACCATGTAGTCCTGGAGACCATTAAAGATCCTAGCCCAAATTCTCAATTGCTCCAAAGTGCCACGTTAAGTGACTTGCTTAATGTAAAATAGTACATAAAAGCCCTACGCCAATGAGACATGAAGCAGCTCATTAACAAGTCAGAGCTTTAATCTTCTGCACTAACTGCCACAGTAACAGAATTTAACTAAATGGAGAAATTTCTTAACAGTTTGATCTTGTAGAGAAGACTGTATCACAGTACTATACAACAATGACTTCATAATGGATGCTGAAGATTGGACAGTTCTGATCATCACTCCAAATAATGCATACTATTTGCCTTAGCAAATGTCTACCCTTCTGCAGTTGTTGGAGGTTGTAAAGAAGGTACAACAAAAATATATTACTGAAATGCAGTATGTTTAGACTACTAAAATACAGCTTGTTCAGACTATATTACACAGTCCAGGCCTTTTAATTCATTAGTGCAATGCATAAAGCAAAATAATTTACAGAAAATATAAATATGCAATAGCTTTTGTTCAACAACACACAAGTCAGACACAAATCAGAACTATTACTGCATATAGCTTATGATTTTCTCAAGGAGGGGGTACATACTTGCATGATACCGGCATCTCATTTTTGACCTCTCTATGTCTTCTCTGTAATCAAGAATGCTATCTCTTCTGACATCACTCAGTGCAGGTCTAACTTACTTGAATGGTCAATAATGTTGAACTATTGCAGCATACACCCTATGCAACACAATGAATCAGGCCCCCACCAGCCATAACAATATACCCTTACTTGTCTGTCTCTCCCCAGTTCCCATAAATACTGTTCAAACCTGGCCATATACATGCTATGTTCTTATTTACATTTACAATTATCCCAGTGATTTGGATTTAATTTAAAACTTTGATTTCAAATTGTACAGAAAAAATGTGGTATACATTTTCTAAACAAAACAAAATACTTTCACATTGAAAACAGACGTATCATGAGAAATAATAAACTTATCTTCCCTTGAAACTCATATTTAGTGAAAATGCATTTGGAAACCCATTTAAATACAAGAGACATGCTCAGTTTCATACTCAAATAGCATATAGTGAAGTAGTAATTGGCATCTATGTTAAGGGTGCAGAAATTCAAAAGACAAACGTATAATGTATTTGCTAACAGCTCCGGACACAAATGTCCCTTTGCAGGAGGAGAAAAGTAATACTGCCTAGTGAAGCAACTTGGCAGAGTCATACAGAAGACAAATAACAGCTGAGGGAATCAAATCATGTAGTACAGGAAGCAGTTCTTTAAAAGTCATAGCCTTGCTCATCTGCACTAAGTGTTGTAGCCTAACCACTGTGCATTTCACACCTAAGTGTCTGCGAAAAACAAGCTAAATAAAAAATGTAGTCATAGATAAAATATCAAGATTAAATTCATAGATATCCAGTTTATTCACAACTAAGTAATAAACACAATGTTAACATTATTTTATCACATTTATAACCTTTAACATTAACGTTTTATAACATTTATCACACCCAAAGAGCATATCTTATATGATGATGCTCCTGTTTAGTACAATCCATTTCTTTTGTTTATACCATGACTACTCTGGTTCATAGATACTAGTTACTAGGTTTGCAGTCCAGGGAACCATTGAGAGCTTAGCCCAAATATTCAGTTGCTGCCAAAGCACTATCTAGTTAAGTGTCTTTCTCTAAGGACAGGATATAAATATGATGAAAATTCATAGACATCTATAAAACTAGAGACACTTAAGATCAGGCTACTCTAAATCACTTAAAAAGTTAAAAGATCAACATGTTTTGCATCAGCATGTATTTTGTCAGTCACAAAAAGTGAGAATCTCTAATGACTGACTGCAATCCTCTGTGATTTACCAAAGAAAACAAATAAAGAAAAAAATAAGTTAACATTGGTCTGGCAGTTGATGTGGAGGATTAAAACTCTTGCCTCCTATAGACAAGATACAGAGATTAATTCTGTGTGACTGAGCAAGTCATGTAATTAAGCAGTGCTCCCTTACTATGGCATTACACACGCAACCTTAACTGCCTTCCTATAATGCTGCTAGAAAATAAGGTTTGGATTAGCATTGCTGCAAAGCAATTTTCCTAGTCCATCAAAAATCTACCTTCACCTCCTATTCTCTCTTCATCTTATCATTCCTATAAAAAAGAAAGAAAAATGCACCATCTCCTGCTTGCTATTTTTAAGAAAAACTTTTTTTTTTTAATTAGTGTTATATGGCTGCTCTCCCTCCATCCAGCACTGGGCCCTAGGCTGTTGCCAAGGTTGCCTTGTGCTGAATCTGGCCCTGATTAGAATGAGTGGGGAAGGCAGTAGAGTAACTGCTGTGCTGCTTTCATCTTTTTTGCTCCCTCTAAAGATGGCAACCATAATTTAATGTGTTTTTCGTGACCAGCAATGTGTTTTACCTTCTGAATCTTTATTTTTAGTTCATGATAGATGGAGAATCAGAGACACTAGATGTTAGTCGAAAAATCCTGCTGAAAATGTGGAAATATTTCATGGAAGTTGCAGGGAAAGTAAAGAATCCTCTTAATCAATGCCTTTGCCATCTGAAATAAACTTTTCAACATTTTATGTGCATTTCAGAAATGTTTAAGCATTCAAAACACCTGAAGACATAACACAACACAAAACTAACTAAACAAAACCAAATTGGCAATGACCAAACACTAAGGAAATTTATTAATACAATAAGCACTTTCATCCCAACTTAGTTGGACTTCATCAGATAAAAAAGTGACAAAACCCACCCTTATTTTATAGATAAAACAGAGGCTCATGACCACTTACAACATAAAAACATAATTAATGCACCAATCATAGAATACTATTATGTCATAAAACTACAACCATTTAAAATTTAAAATACATTGGCTAAATATCAAGAACTGTATAAATATAAACATCAAAATAATGAAATGATATTATTTATTTAACATATGCTTTCCTCTTTAAAAGGGGTTGTATGGAAATCATGTCATTTAAGCCCAGGAATACCATGGCATTAAGTTGTATTTGCCACCATAACTCCCATTCTTCTAATCAAATTTTCCATGGACCACCCCAAACTTGATGTGTAACTTGCTCTATAACACAAAACTTAAAATGGTGGTTAGGGAACTCAACAATATGTTTATAAAGTGCCTTTATTTTACATTTTTGGATGTCATAGCTATGTTCATAAACACAGTCTCTTAGCTGCCTCTCGGATTTCCCTATATAAAATCCCTCACATTATTGACATAAAACAACACAAATGATTTTGCTGCTCTCACAGTTACCACAAACCCTGAAAATCCTATCTCTGACATTGAACATTTCCCATTTCCATCACATAGGGGCATTGTCCACATGCTCCACATTTAAACATTTGCTTTACCAAATTTTCCATGACATTCCCCATACTATCAAATACATTTTTAAATTATATCCTCTTTTATGAACAATATCTGGAATTGATCCAAGTCGTGCCAATAAAGCAAGATCATTTTTAATAAATTGTCAATTTTTCTCAAGTATTCAAACTACTTCATGACTCTCCATTGAATAAGTAATGATAAATGAATGTTGGTATCTTGGAATTGTAGAGGTTGATGCAATGTGAAAGCCATCAGATTTCCAGTTGTTAATTCCCAAATTATTTAATCACTTTTCCTGGAGTATAGGGACATAACAGTGATGATTTGGTTTTGTTTAGTTAGTTTAATGTTTAAACATTCCCCATGCTGAGAACATATTCATAATTTGCACTTGAGTAAAAAGTGAAATAAGCTAAAATAAAATAAAATGTTCTTTCATTCATTTCTGTGATTTTTTATTTATTTATTTTTTGCAAAAGGCACTTGTATAAATTTAAAAAATCCCCATTAGAGAATGAATAAATAAGACCCCAGTGAAGATTTTTGTGGTACATTTATTCGTATTTGTGTGAAAATATATTGTGGAATAATTTTTAGGGGATCTAACTACCTCTATAAGCTTCTATAAATTAAACAGGTATTTCAACATGGAATCCTGTACTGCATTCTGAAAAAAATCAATACAATTCAGATGCATGAAGCATTTTATGGACAGTTCTATTTTTTGTTGAAATGAAAATGTCAGTCTTCTCTCCTCTCTGTCATGCTAGCTTGTCAAGCAGTGCTGAGACAGTCATTTTTAAAAAGGCATGGAGACAAAAGGGATCTCATCTTTTTAGCTTCAGCAAATACTTTGTAGTCATGTGATAGTCTACTACCTTACCCATTGTTGTACTTTTGCTGAATGGTGTGGAGCTGAATGGAAGGTTCCAAACCTGAGTGAGAACATTGGAAAAGAAGGGATGCAAATTTTGAAACATGAACACAGCATCCATTTTATCTTACTTCACTCTGCCACTAATTTGTGGTGCTGTATTGCTATTTCAGATGAAGGAAAATGTGGTGGGATTCATTGTTGTAGACTGATATTGAGCCTCCTATGAGGTATGGAAAATGCTGTGCAAATCTTATTATTGACAGTTGGGGGGAAGCCAAATGATACATTGAGATTAAACTCTCAAGGAATGAATCAATGTTAGCACTAACCTATCAATAAGTATAAATAGCCCAGCTCCTTCATTTCATTTAGAACCAGTACCAACATCCCTCATCTGCTCCCTCCTGCAAAAACTCAAACCTTGTACCCCTTCAGCTGACCGTCTACCAGGTGAATACCTACAAATTGCATCTAAAGCCATTGCCTATCCTATATCCATCCTAATAAATAGAACAATTACTGAAGGAACAATCCCCACCATCTGGAAAGTTTCACACATCATCCCTCTGCACAAGGGTGGTTCCTCTACAGAGATTTCTAATTTCCGACCAATAGCCTTACTCTCTCCAATAGCAAAAATAATGGAAAAATATATCCACCGACAGCTTCTCACCCACCTTCTCTCTAATAACTTACTTGCTAACTGTCAACATGGCTTTAGACCTCACCATAGTACAACTACTGCCTTATTATCCTTTTCTGACTGTATTAACAAACATCGTAATAATAACTCTCTTTCATCTGCACTATTTATTGACCTGTCAAAAGCCTTTGACATGGTTAACCATCACCTACTTATTGATATACTAAAATCCCTATCTCTTGACCCACATGCAATACTTTTGTTTAAATCATACTTAGATAACAGACATCAAGCTGTTCTCTGGGATAATAATTTATCCACACCCCTCCCTGTCAACATTGGAGTGCCCCAAGGCTCCATATTAGGCCCTCTTCTCTTTTCAGTTTTTGTTAATGATCTTAACTCTAAAATTCTACAAGCCACCTGCATACAATATGCAGATGATTCAACTTTAATATGCTCTGTCAACTCTGTTTCCTCACTCCAGACCCTCACCCAAACTGTATTTCATACTGTTGAAAATTGGTTCATGAGTCATTGCCTCCTCCTTAACCCCCCAAAAAAACTAAATTATTGCTCTTTACTCCTAACCAAAGGTCTCCACAATGTCACTTCACAGTAACTTCTAACAATGGAACTACCATATCCATAGACACTGCAAACCAACTCTTAGATATTACAATAGACCACAGCCTTAGCTATGATGATCATATTAATACTACTATAAAATCAGTCAACAGAAAACTAGGATCCCTTTATAGAATCAAACCCTTCCTCACACCACTAGCCAGAACTACCATTGCCCAAACCCATGCTATCTCTACCCTGTTTTATGCCTCTGCCATTTATACTAACCTATTTAAAAACAACCTTAGCAAACTTGCAACCAGCTATAATAACATTGCCAGATTTGCCACTGGCTCCCCTTTTAGAACCCCTCACTGTCACAACCTTAAAAAGCTAGGATGGTTAGAACTACAGAATCAACTACTTTATCAACAACTGACTATTACCCAAAAGATTCTCTACCACCTTAACAAGAGTCCTATCCTCAATATTATGGTTTCCCCATATAATAATCTGGCAACACTATGCTCTGCTGATAAGCTTCTAGTCTCTACTACTAAATCTAACAACAAGGCTGGGGACTCACTATTCTCCAACAGTGGGAAAAACCTGGAACCAGCTTCCCAAAGAATTATCATCACTTTCTTCCACACTACTCTTCAAAAAACATCTTAAAGAATATCTCAAAACACACTATGCCCCTACTCTAACCCTGACTAAAAGTCTATTTCCCTATCTCCCACTCCCTTTACCTCTCTGCTCTGTTGTTTTATTATGCCTATCAATTGCAACTAGAACACTAACCACTTCCTAGCATTAAAGAGACTTCGTCTCTGCACTGTTTCATGACTTACTTCTCTAAAATATTTCACCTCCTATTGTCTAATATAAAATAATGTAATGTAACTTCCTTCTAATATATATAATGTATTCTAAGATACTTTTGCCTATATTGGAGCTTTTCTCCCCAGGCCTCTACTGAATATGTACTGTATGTAAGTACAAGATTGTATGCCTGTAACCACGCCTCTAATTTAAGATAACAATTCTTGGTATTCTTTATCATTTTATTATATGCTATCCAATGTTTTTTATTCCAGGTAACTCTTACACAATTTTTGTATTGTCTGTTCTAAAAGAATGTAATGTAATATCTGTCTATTGCATATACTGTATGCTATGATACTATTTCCTATGTTGGAGCTTTTCTCCCCGGACCTCTACTGAAAATGGACATATATCCAGTTAGACCAGCCCAGTTAACAAATGTAAAATAAATAAAACTAAATAAATAAAAAATAAAAATCATACCTGTAATTATTCAGTAGTCCTTATTAGCAGGAACATCAGAAAACTGTAGAAAACATAATCGCACATTGTGTATATACAGCAGATTTCAGGACCTAGCCCTATTATCTGTTAG
Organism: Protopterus annectens; assembly: GCF_019279795.1. Classification (NCBI taxonomy): domain Eukaryota; kingdom Metazoa; phylum Chordata; order Ceratodontiformes; family Protopteridae; genus Protopterus; species Protopterus annectens. The sequence goes on along the minus strand of NC_056751.1, from coordinate 291,163,212 downwards.
AAAACCTAAGAAAATATTATCAAAATTTGTAAAAAAAACAATGCAAGTCTTGGAACCCAACCACATCACCTCCAGGAGGAGGGTGAAGGCTGACAAGGGAAAACTAAGACTTGGGACATGCATTGTCTCCTCCCATTGTGGGGGAGGTGGAAGAAAGTGAAGACTGTGCAATATTTTGACTAGTACCAGATCTATATAGTTAGTGTTACCTTTACATTCAACATTGGTTCTGGAACCAGAAATTTTGACTGTGAGTTTAGTACTGTGGATATGCCCCTCAGGAGAAGCTGAAGTGAATATAGGGATATTAAGAAGCTGCTGGCTGAGGGCTGTACAGCTGTAGAGTATACAGGTAGATGCAAGGGTCATCTCATTGGAACTGTGAATTACAGAAAAGAACTCTTAATATTGTTTGTACATATATTTATAACAGCTATTCAGAGTATTCAGCCTTTTTGATGACTGTAGGTGTGGGCCACAATACAGTAATGCATACTGACTCTATATATCTACTGGGAGACTTTAACAGTCATGTTGTGAATGATAGAAATACCTACAGGATATGATATGGGGGCATAGTCTGCCTAACCTAAACTCGAGTGATAAACTGTTGTTGAACGTGTGCATTGGCCCTAGATTATTAATAACAAACACCATGTATGAACACAAGATTGCTGATAATTGTACCTGGTATCAGACCACTTTGGGACAAATGTCAGACATTGACTTTTAAACTGTGTTTTCAGAGCAGAGGCTGTATCGTCTGGACATTCAAGTGGAGAGGGGAACTGAGCTATCAGCTGATCACCACCACATGATGAGTTGGGGACTAGTTCATTTTTCACCTCCATAAGATATTCTTCCTAATGCCAAGGGATGTCTGGGGCATGGAATCTGGAGACACTTTATTCAAGACGTTAGCAGTTTAGACAGTGACAAGGAGCTATAACCATATGATAATTGTGCTTGTCATGGTGGTAACGCTAGGACCTACAGGTAGACATCAATGGTGGAGGAAATAATTATGCTAAAGATTTTCCATGGACTGACAGTGATGGTGGAGTCTTCTGATTGCACCAATATGTGCTGATAGGCTTTGAAGGCAGTAGGTAAGAAGTTTAGAAACAAAGGCTTGATATTAGAGAACTTTGGCAAGGCCACTGAAAATAACTGTCTGATGTTGACAAAGAAGCTATGGTAAATTATTCAAACAGTTCTTTGCAAGGGTTGTGAAATGCTGACTACATCTGGGAAAATGGTCAGCAGGTGGAAAATACTTTACTTATCAACCTGTTCTTTGAATGAAGTGCTGGAAACAACTGGTGAGATTGTATCTTCCTCTGTAGGTGAGAATTCTGTGCTGACTAAACACATCTGCAGTGCCAAGGCCATTGTATTTGATCAGTTCCAATTTTTTCCAAGCTGGAAATGCTGGAAGTAATGGATATTGTGGGTGTGTCTTCGTTAACATATCTTTTCAGTCACAAACAGTACCTCTGAACTAACAAGTTGGGGTTGTGGTCTTCATTTACAAAATGGGATGAAAGATGATATGTGCTTCTCACAACGATCACACTTCTCAGCCACTCCTGGCTACTGAAAAAAAGACTCTTTCCCATAGTAAAGTCTTTGATTGAGGGTGAGTAATGTAGTTTCTGTGATGGCCATATACCAGTGGGTCAACTCTTTGTCCTTGCATATATATTAGTGAGGTCAATGGCATGCAAAATATGATAATTTCTTTGCTCTTACAAAGATTTTGGGGGGTCATATGAGTTTACCGGAACTGTCTACATCTGTTAATGCACATGGAAAAGACATATGATTATGTAGCACAGAATGAATTTGAGTAAGTGCTACAACAGTAGAGACCCCTAGTAATGCTGATGCATGGCATTTAGTTCCTGTATTTCTGGAGTGAGATGTGTATCTGCTTTCTTGGCATTAAGTCAAATGCATTCAGTCTGAGGGTAAGTTTTATCCAATGACATGTTGTGCCTCCCCTTATGTTTGTAATTTTCACGTACAGGATATCACTGTGCAATCAGGGTAAAGGGAATCCAGTCTGGGGGTGTGAGGGCTTCATCTTTGCTGCTTGAGGTGATGTTGCCTTATTAGTCTCAAGTCATTGTAAACTCCAGAAGTACTGGGGTATTTTACTGCTGAGTGTGAAGCTGATGGGATGAAAATCGAAAATTAGAGATCATGGTTCTCTCTCAAAAAAGAAGAGTAGATTGTCCTCTGCAAATGAAGAGAGAGCACCTGAAAAAGGAAGAAGAGTTTAAGACCCTTCAGATCTTGTCATAAATGAAGGTAGATGTGATAAGGAAGTTGACCAGTAACAGGTTTAAGAGGTCCAGTACAAAAGCCAGAAATTAAATTGGTAACAAATGTACTGCCCAATGCAAACTCTTCAAGTTCACACCCATGGGGCACTCAAGAAATCACTAAACATGCTTTGTTTTTTTTCAGGACAGCAAGTCCCACTGCAACCCAGTGTGGGAATCTACACCCCTATATTGCCTTCCTTATACTAACAGCGTCATCACATAGCATTTGGGGAAAGCAGAAAACACCTGTAAAAGATGCCATGACTCTATAGTGATTAGTACTCTGCACTGTGGCCAAAGCAACCTCCTTTCATGTCTGAGCCATGGCAGTATGTAAAGGAGTGGTGGGTTCACTTTTTTGGGGTGGCTGGGGTCAGTATTATAGTTAAGGGGTTTACCTCACAGTCCTAAGATACAGGGTTTAATTCTCACCTTTAAAAGAGCTTAAAATGGCCCAAAAGCACATCTAGTCTAGTACTTACCTATTAACCTATGAACAACTGCAATCTCACAGTACAGCCAAACAATATCAAAGCATTCTGGGAAATGCTGCTTCACATAATCTGTTTCAGGCATTATGTTTAAGTAGATCCTACATGTTGAACAGCCATAGATCTCCCAGATGCAGAAGCAGCAGGTCTGCAGGTGCTATACTTTATTAAGTTTAGTCAAAAATGTAGTCAATGTCATGAGCTGTAAAAATACACATATGTTGTGAGAAGACTTTGAAAAATTGTATAAAACTGAAGTTAATTTTTTCCATTTTTCCTGCTAGTAGGTAATTTCCTTTGATACAAGAGCAAGAAATATATTGTGTGTTAGCAGCACTGATGACTGAAGATCTTTCTTTTCTTTTCATTTGGTATTCAGCAAACAGTTTCCAAGAGATACATAACAATGGAACATACTGCTGGGGAAAATGTCTGTACCAGTGGTTTAGAAATTCTGGAATATTATTACTGTTAATAAAACTGCCAACACTTCAATGTATTTTTACTGAATAGTTTTTACTTACTGGTTTGTCTGTGTGACGTTTTCACTCTTTGTTTCATATATATATATATATATATATATATATATATATATATATATATATATATATATATATAGGTTTACTATGAGAATGTCGAGTGCACGTTCGGCAAAAACGAGAATGTCGACCCTCGTGGTTGATTTCCTTATTGGTGACCTGCAATACTGTCAATGTACAGTTTAGTGAACGCCACTGTGCATTCGCACATATGTCATTGGATTTATGACTACAGATCACGGTACAGTGGGGATTGGGAAATTACACTTTTCCCCACTGTAGTATGATCTTGGAGATGGAATATATTATTTGCAAGGGGTGTGGGGGGAGTAAGGGGGCTTGCCTCCTTGCAAAAACATTACATTACATAATTTGCAGTACTGAACTGCAAAAAATAATGTCAAGAGTGCGAATGTGAACATTTCATTATATGCGCTTCAACATTATGCCCTTATTAATATGCATAATGTTGCACATATGAATTAAACAGTTGAACGTATTTTATTATTTTCGATATTCTCATAGTAAACCATATATATATATATATATATATATATATATATATATATATGTGTGTGTGTGTGTGTGTGTGTGTGTGTATATATTTAGTTGCATGATAAATTTTCCATGGCTTTGCATATGAAGCTGGTTCAACTTATGGGTCTCCAATTGCCTGGGTTTGTGGAATGATCTCCCATATGCAGGAGAATGATTGTAGCTGTTCTCCGTTCACTTGGTACAAAACCTAGGGGTGTGGCTAAATTATGCTTCATGCTATTTAAGTTGCATCCATGGATACTGCCAAGACTCATCAATGCAGTAGTTTTAGCTTTCGATTGCACTTTTTGCACACAGTCTTGTGTGAAAGCTGAAGGCAAACCAGTTTTAGTTATATCTTGAGGGACATACAGAGGTGAGAGAGAGAGATGAAGTTAGAGCTAAATGTAATAGCCAGTAGGTTCAGTATATTTTCAGCTTCAGTGTAAATGACATAATTTACAATCATCTCATCACATTGTTGCATTGTGTTTTTTAGATTACATAACAAAATTATCTTGTAATTGTCTTTGTCTTGGGTAGCTATTTTCAATATTTTTACTATTTTAAATGCAGCTAATAAGTTACTTTCTTCAAACTGGTCTTTTGAACTGTTTAGTGAAACTGTATTATTGTAACTGCATGTCTGATTAGGTGGGATTGCACAGATAAGCTATTAGGTTCATCATGAAAAGAGTAATCATACATACAGTAGTAAGACTGACTACATTGCTGAGTAGTCTTCCCTGCCCATTCCTTTACAACACTAATCTATGTAGGTCTCAAGTTACTTAATAGACTGGATTTGTATGTTCATATGTCCTGCAGTGGGGTTTGCAAAATAGTTAACATGTTACTCCGTAAATTAGAGTAGCATGTATTGCTAACAAGTATGAGTCACACGTAGTGGCCTTTGCTAAACAGTGCCACAAAATGGTACAAAATAATTCCCAAAAAGTGTGATTTGAAACTTTTGTGGGCTTTACATGGCACCAACCAAAATAACAAGGTGAGGTAGAAAGAGGAAAAAATTGGTAGGAAACATGGCAGAGAGCAAGTAGAAGGAAGGAAACAAGAAGAGCACATAGGAGAAGAGCACAGAGGACAGTTTGGAAGGCAGGGGGCTGGAAGGCCAGACAATATTTTGGGGAATACAGCCCTATTTTTACATAACTGTGGCAAGGGAGAGAGCCATGGAATGTAAACAAAGGGAAAACAGGATATAAAGAAAGGGGATAGGTGAGTCTGCAAAGGTAAACTGACAAATTGGCACAGTCCATATTAAAAAAAGGATTTTTCTGTACATACGCTGTTGGGATGAAAAGGGATGATCACCAACATACAGAGGGTAGATAAAAGGTGATGGGTTATGTTGGACTATGCATGAGGTATGAGGCATGATGCTGTAGGAAGATATTACCTGGCTGGAAGAGGAAGGTGATGGCTGCAGTGGAGTTGTCAGTCCAATCCAGAGGCAGCCTATTACCAACCATTGTCAGCTGATGGTCCAGAGTGGCCAGTGCATCTTTCTTTATTGCCCAGCTTGTCCTCCTGCTGACATTTCATTTTCAGTTGGTCCAATTGCTCCATCTATGCCTGGGCTACTATAGGTACCACCATCTCCTGAAAGGAAAACAAGGTATGGGACTATCTGCATGGGATAGGACTGGTCTCCTGGTCTTAGCGTGGGATCTCTCCCACTCACTGATGTAGCAGTTTCAGCCTCATCAGTGGATCCAGCTTTGCCTTTAATAGTGGCACCCACTGGTGGAAATTCCAGATGTAAAGCCTACTGCATAGGGAAGACAAAATGGGAAAGGTGCTCTAGGTGGGGTATATTATAATATGTAATTGAAGTAAATACTCTGTAAATCACCAACAAATCCTAATCATCTTGCTGTGCCATTTCACTTTGATACCTTCTGTGGCAGTCTGTCTGGTTCACCTCATACTCCTCTTATGCTGTAAGGTAAAGGGTAACATCAGTGCAATGTTAAGGTATAGAATGAAATGGTCAGAACAATGTGTGACTATCATTTTTTATAACTATGTGAAATACCTGATACTGCCACATACCATTCCCGGGCAATCATTAATGCAATAGCAACAACAAATGATAATCATTTTCTGGCTATATGTTTTATTTATATATATATATATATATATATATATATATATATATATATATATATATATATATATATATATATATATATATATATATATATATATATATACCTATCCTGCACTAAACAAATAATACATATACCTAATACTGTCCTATAGCTATGTACCTCAGTCTGTGTGTAACATAAAATAACCTCAGTATGTACATAGCTTCACTGATTCATGTATTACAGATGTTTTTAAATAATGTTAACATCCTGCAGTCTGCACTGCTGACATGCACACATAACACATGACACTTGCTCACTCCAGGGTACCTTTGAGGAGAGAACTTCTGGTTGACTGACAGATATATATTTAGCATGAAGAAATGCACTGAAATAAATACTTAAAATATATCTCACATCATTGTTGTTGCATTTCATCCCTCTGCTGGCAGAGGTTGCAGTAGTACAATCTGAGGTCATCATAACACACCTGCTTGTCTCTATGGACTATGAGATACCTGCACCACTTCTCAGTGTCTGCCCCAGACCATATTAACCATCCACATTTCTAAATAGGTCATCATACACAACCAGCAGCCTTTCCCTGTGGCCTGTCAACAGGTAATAAATGAAGGCTTTCATGTCACTCATATACCATGGGGACTCCTCCTTCATTCAGCCATAGATGCAAGATTCTGCACATCAAGGAAAACTCAATACATGACTGCAGCAAGATTATGAAAAAATGCATGCATCTATGTTTGTATGTCTGCGAATCATGACTAGTGTCTTGTGTAGGTCTGCACAGTTCAGTTTTTAGGCATGCACTCATGTAGTAGCTACTTGCATGAGCATTGTGACATGCTGTCATTTACTGTGTGTCTCATGAAAAGGTTACATATAAATATGGTTCTCAAAGCAATAATATTTTTTCAAAAATAGTGATATTATAAGCATCTCACTTCTTGATATGCAGGATGATACAAACTGGCATTTAGGAATGCATCTGCATTTTGTTCACCACCGAGTATGGTACACTTAGAATTTCATAAGAACTTGTATGTTTGGAAAATAATTTTGTATGATATATACATGATCTGGATTTAGCTGGGAATGAGTAAAGTTTTTCATTATGACAACTGTGGTCTCACTTCAGGGGACCAATGGAACAGCATTTAAGTTTGACAGGTGTATTAACTATAGCATAGGTGTATTGCTGTGATACAACATTAATCTGTTTATCCTGGCTAAGATATCTTGTGAACAAATCCTATACAGATACATTTAAGTTGCCTGTGACCCATTCAGACAATGCTGTCAGACACATTTATGTCCAAGCTGTTTCTGCAGATGCTGCACAGGAGATAAATCTGGCTATGCTCCAGTTCAGGCCCACAAGGCACTGTAGTTGAGGGGAGACCTTTTGGAATAACAGTATACCTCATACATTAGCAACAGCTGAAGAGCAGTCAAAGTCTACAAAAGGTAGCCCCTACTAGTTATGCAGAAACTGATGCTTTTTTCATGGAAGTGATAAAAAGCAGCAAACCAGTAATGATCTATAAACAATGACCCATTTGCCATTAATGTATTGTGAATCCAGAAAAAAATTGTGTCAAAAGTGCAGAAACAATGTATTTTATTAAACAAATGTTAAGCTCTTTGATCCTGTCAGATGCTAGGACTTCATGCCTCTAGGCTGCCATATCTATAAAAATCTTTTAAAATTGTACAGTCTGTACAATTAATTGAATAATTTAGCTTGCAGTATCAAATAATTAATACAGATATTTAAGCAGTATCATACATATGCTGCATCAAATGTAAAATCTGACAATAAAAATCCAATAAAATATATATATAATTAAATAAAAATTACAATTTAGCAGTTTTAAGGTGTAGCACTGAGCTTATACAAATGTTATAATTTAGTCCAGAAGGGATGTGGGCACTTAATTTCAGTTGCCACAAGAGTTCTTTGTACTCAGGTGTTGTCTTCCACGTATTTTCTCTAGGATCTTTTAGTACATGTTCCAGAATATCAAAATCAAACTTATTATTAAAGTTATTACAAATCAGTGAATGCTTATATAATACATTGCTTTTATTACATCTAGAAATGTCATGGTTATGTTCATAAATTCTAAATCTCAAAGCTCTTTGTGTTTTACCAACATAACAACTTAAAAGTGGCACACATAGCAATGTAAACTACTCCTAAAGTCTTAAAATTCCCTTGTTTGAATTCTCTAAAACCTGTGCAACTGATAACTGTGGCCTACACCTTCCATTTTCTGCTGTACTGAGATGATTTTTTAAACAGCTTTATTGAATTGAAATAGATAAAAAAATTATCTTGAGTTATGTACAATTTTGAATATCCTTACTAATGACAGTGAAGAAAAAGACAGATTTAAACTATATACAAAGACACTTTCCACAAATACATGTTAACAAATTGAAAATTCTTATACATATTGATGCATTACTATTAAATCATTTATCTAACAAATCATAAACTTTCTTCCATATATTGCTTACAATAGTATTCCTAGAGGATCTTGCTCTTTTGCTCAATATCTCTAAGTTACATACTTCAATAGATAAAAAATTATCTTGAGTTATGTACAATTTTGAATATGCTTACTAATGACAGTGAAGAAAAAGACAAATAGATTTAAACTATATACAATGACACTTTCCACAAATACATGTTAACAAATTGAAAATTCTTATACATATTGATGCATTACTATTAAATCATTTATCTAACAAATCATAAACTTTCTTCCATATATTGCTTACAATAGTATTCCTAGAGGATCTTGCTCTTTTGCTCAATATCTCTAAGTTACATACTTCAAAAAGTAGATTTTTGAATTCATTTACTGAGAGAGAAGATTTAGACTTCCAATTTTTTGTAACCATTTCCTGACTACTGATAAAATAGACCAGAGCGGAGGCTGATTAGTTTCTGTAATACATTTAGGAACATGAGTGTTAAACAATACTAGAGATTTTGAGAGTAAAAAAATTATCTGTGAAAATTGCTTGTAAAAAGTGATTAATGTCTTTCCAGAAATTATTTAATTCTGTACAATCAAATACCATATGGACCAAATCAGCATTAACTACATTATTACACCTCCCGCAGTTAACATTTTTCTTATTAAATTTACTTAAAGAAAGTGGGGTTATAAAAGATCTATGCAAATATATCCATGTGAAAATTTTCCATTTTAGTGAAGAAGTGGTTACACTAACAGATTGTAATATATGTGATTTGTCTTTCTCTGTTGGGGGAAGATTATTAATTAAGGAGAAATAATTCCAATATTTATCTGATATATTATCTAGATCTAGTTTAATTGCTTTATATATGTGAGATAAAATGTTCTTAGTTGGTGACTTATGATTTATAGTCAGCACCACATACTGAATTAATTTAGGAAATGAACTTTTAATTGATAAAGTCATAGAATCAAGTTTATTAGATACATATTTTCTACTTTCGTGTAGCTCCAACCAGGATGTTGTGTCAAAATCATATTCATTCTTCAGTAAGTTAATAGATTTCAGATCATTATTAGATATCATTTGGGACCAAAATATTATTTTTTTTGTTGAAAAGAATAAATTTTCATAAAATCAGAAGAAAATATAGCACCTTGCATGTAGGCTATAGGAACTAGAAGAAATAGCCAATCTTTATACAAGTTGAATTTATATAAATAGTTTCTAAATGATCTCAAAAGAATAATTAAATAATTTGTGCTAAAATTTTGAGAAGAATAAGTAGACAAATAATCTTTTACAATCCAGATAAAGGAGTTATTAAATAGCATTAATTTATGTGATTTATTATTCTTTATTGCATCACTCATTAATATTTCTAGAATGTTCTTCCACTTAGTAGTGTATTTAATATCTATAAGAAGAGAAATAAATTTAGCCATTGCAGATATTGAGTAGATTTCCAAACTAGGCAAAGCTATACCTCCATTTTCCCAATTTTTCATGTGATAAGATAAGGCTATTCTAGGTCTCATAGGGAACCATAAAAATTTATGAATCATAGAATTACATTTCTTAATTAGTGAACTAGGTGGGGGTAAAGAGCTTGATTGGATAATGTAAAGAATTTTAGGTAATAGAATCATTTTAATAATTAAAAGTTTTTCATCCATAGAAAATTGGATTTTATTCCATTTTTAATGAGATTTCCTATTGCCAATAAGCTTTTAATGTAATTGAGTTAAATTATGTATTTTATGTTGTGAGTAATTACAATGCCTAGTTAAAATAGTTCATTAGACTGTGCTTGGTATTTTTTATAGACATCTAGTAATTCTAGTTTTTTAGGGCCAATTGTCAAAATTTTAGTTTATTATTCCTGATGTTTTTTGAAAGTATTCAGCATGTTTAAAAAGAGCGTGAATAGATGCATTATTACCACCTAGTGTAATGAGTATGTCATCCGCAAACATATGTAATTTGGAAACATCATTAGGACTCAAGCTATAAACTTCAATGTTTTCATCATATCTTATCAAATTTGCCCAAGGTTCCATAATCAATGTAAATAGTAAAGAAGATAAAGGGCACCCTTGCTTTGTTCCTTTAATTACTGGTATATTTTGGGATATATTTGTACCTATTTTAATGTATGCTTGGCTACCTAGATATGAACTTGTAATTAGATTTATAAAGCTAGAGAAGTTTAGTTCCTCCAAAAGTGAAAATAAATAGTCACAATTGACTAAATCGAAAGCACAGTTTATGTCAAGACTGATTAATATTAAGCTGTTTTTTTTTAAGTATTTAACTGATTCAATTAAGGACAGAATTCTTTTGATATTGTCATAAGAATTTCTGCTTACTATAAATCCTGTTTGATCTTCATTAACTAATGTAGGCAAAAAGTTTTTAAGTCTCTCTGCAAAAATTGACATAAACATTTTGCAATCAATGTTTAATAAGGAGATAGGCCTATAAGATGAACATGTAACAGAGTCCTTATCAGTTTTGAGGCTTATATTTCCATGATGGATGTATTAAATTATAATTTTGGGAAATATTGTAAATTTTATGAAGCAGTTTAAGGCATCAACTGGTAATAGTTTATAAACCTCTGGGATGATACCATAATTTCCCGGTGCTTTATTTAGTTTTAATTTAGTAATCTTGGATTGGATATCTTTAAAGGAGATGGGTCTGTCAATAATAGTAACTTGTTCAATAGATAATCTTTTTTTTGTATATTTGTTAATGAAAGATTTGATTTCTTTGTTAGAATCTGTTATCTTGGATTGTTGGTTAATGTTTGTAAAAAATTCTCTAAATTTAATTAAGATATTTTGTATACCTGATACTGTCTTTTTTGTTTCTGGGAAGACTATTTCATTTATATGATTGAATTTGTTTATTCTTTTAGTTTTATTAGCTAATAAATTCAGAGATCTAGGATTAGTGGAGAATTTTAAGACTTTACATTTTTCTAAAATAATCATAGTTTTATGGTTCAGTATTTCCATACACTTAGAATTCAAATAATGTATTTTCTTTTTTTATATCATTTTATTAGTATCTTTTTCTTGAATAAGTTTCAAAGAATCTATCTTATTTTGTATTTCTAATAACTGCTCATCCCAACTTTTCCTTTTTTGTTATACCAATGTATAATTCTACATAGAGGTAAGCTTTTAAAGCATCCCATACAAAGATCTCAGAAACATCATTTGTATTGTTTTGTTCAATAAAATTCTGAATTTCTGAAGTTATAAAATCTTTAAAATCTTTCAATTTAGTTAAATAGGCAGGTATTCTACTTATTTGAACGTTACAGGTTGGGGTAACTAAAAATTCGAAAATTACTGAATTGTGATCAGATGATGGGCATGTAATCACTTCAGTATTAATTAAATAATCTACTAAATCATTAGAAAACAAAACTTTATCTATCTTTGAATGTGTATTATGTCTATTTGAAGAAAAGTATAAGATAAGGAATCAGAATCAGCAAAGGTATGTATATCTTTCAAGAAATAAGTTTAAAAAAATCTTTCAACAATTTGACTGAAGCTGTAATTCTTCTTTTATTATGTCGTGTTGATTCTTTATTGTCTAAAGTTAAAATCACCAGCTAATATTATATGTTCCTTAGAAAGTTGTACTATATGATCAAAATGTTGTTTTGCCATATCAGTGCCTATTCCTGGAATCCAGTATAGATTTACTAAGGTGTATATTTTGTTATTAAACTGGATAGTAGCTAGACAAAACATTCCTTTATTATTTTTATAAGTATTAATAGATTTTGGTTTAGGTAATGGGTTGTTCCATACGATGGCTACTCCTCTCTTCTTTTGGGAATGTTCTGAACTAGCTAACACTTAATATGATTTAGTATCTAATCTAAATACATACTCTGTTTTCAAATGGGTTTCTTGTAAGAATATTAATTGAACTTTATGCAGTTTGAGATATTTAAAGAAACTTCCCCTCTTATTTGGATTATTTAATCCATTAATGTTAATTGAAATACTCTTCAATTAAGTCATTCGATAGTATGATGTTGAAAGAGAAATATTTTGACCAAAACCATAGATTATTAATGTAAATAAAAGAAATACCTAGAGAGACATTATTTTTAAAGTAGTGTGGAAACATTGAAAGAAGCAGCCATATGAGAATTACTCTTTTAAGAATTGTGTAAAATGTCAAGAAAGCTAATAGTAAACTAATATAATGTAAACTGATAACTTCATAACCACCCTTAACCCCTCTAGAGTTTAATACTCCCAATTTGAGTGACATATGATCACTCAAATTAACGCTCTATTCAGTAGCAACATCTAATCAGCATCTGTCTGAGAAATATCTATTTTGAATAAACAATTTTAGTTTCTATTCATGTTAATAGTATACAAAATAATCATATAATAATTACTTTGTAAGCTATATAATTAACAAATCTTTGGTGATGAAATTATTGAAGAATTTACATTTGCAATCATCTATAAGAGAAAATTATCATAATAATCAATGTAATTAAAAAGGAAAGATATATGCAGCAAGTTATAATGTAATTTACTCAACTAGAGATTCGATAAAAATAATGTTATTATGTTAGAATAATAACCAGAGTATAAATATAGACCATTACTGCAATCTAATAACTAATAAAAAATAATATCATTCAAAATAAGAAACGTCATCAAAACTGTATATGTGAATATATACAAAACTTTCAGATGCTGAAAACTATTTACTCAGTATTATAAAACTATTAGTTGAAAAAGCAAATAAACTTCCAATAGCATATGCTTCTTCTTTTCTTTTTTTCCAAGTTAAAGTTTTAATTATAATTATTACAACCATATCTAGCACTTTATAAATGTTAACATATTAGCAAACATCATTATAACTACTAATAAAATATATAATCAACTGTGTGCACCAGGTTATAATACTTAAAAAAGAATAGTTTTATTTATATTTATGTTGTATACATAACACATCATGTAGCTAAAAAATAATACAAATTACAATTCAGTACCTTCAAATCTGAAGTCTGTACAGCACAGAAAAACCCATGTGTGTTAGCTCACGTGGTACGTAATTGTATGAAATTCATTCTTTGCATTAAGATTACTTCCTTTAGCTACATCATGAAAGATTTAGTGATTTATGATTACTATTTTATTGATGGGAAGTGTAACTACTGTATGTCAAAATAATTTTAAAAGGTAACCATTCAGGTGCAAGTATAAAAAACAAGTAGTTGCTTTGGCAATACTATGGCTGAGGTTACAATATTTATCTGCTGGAATTAGGAGTACCTGTGTAATGTTTAAGAATGTACTCTATGTGTGAATATGTATGTATTCAGAAATCAAAACCTATTGCACTTCTAACTAGCTGTGTTTTAAGCAGATGGTAATATGAGTGCGGATAAATAAAATGTTTATAACCAAAAGGTACAATTAAGATGTAGCACTAAGGACAGTACCTCACTAAACTATTATAAAATGTTAAGTTGTCAATCTCGCCTTCATTCTTGCTTGATGGGTTCGGAGCCGATCCTCGGCTCCGACTCGGCACTTGCTTTAGCTCGAGAACTCCTTTTACCAGCTCGAGGCAGCCCCATATCCCATGATGCAAGGCAGTAAGTACCCAGATCTCGTTTGCCGCTTCGCTTGGGAGGTCTTCTTTTTACCAGCTCCTGGTAAGTTGTTTCACTTTGTGATTTTCAAGCCCCTTTTTAGTCAAAAACTAATTTTTTGATAGTTTAATTTTAATTTCTATCCCTTGCTGACAGAAATTCCCTGTCTTTTTTAATTTTTTCTTAGTTATCCCCTATCCCATCCCCCCCCTGTTAGGGTGTGTGTGTTGGTGTTTTTTATAGAATACCTCTTGGTATTTTGTGTAATTTAATTTATTTTTGACTGGTGTGTGTGTGTGTATTGTGTGTCGGCACCATGTCAAAGGAGAGGGTTTCAGGTTTTAAGAAGTGTGACTCGTGCTGTCAGAAAATGTCTCTGACAGGCGGTCACACTTCTTGCCTGTATTGTCTGGGCCCTCTTCACCTGCAGGACTCCTGTGCTATTTGTCACTCCTTCAGCCAGAGAGTCCTGCAGGAGAGACATAACAAACTGGTTCTTAGGGGCCTTCTTAAGCCGGAGGGCTCTCCGGCTAAGTCGGCTCCACCGAAACCAGCAAGAGTTTCCAAGGCCCAGGCTTCTGTTTCTAAGCCTGCGGCCTCGGCTCCGACTCGTACTGAGTCGAGATCGGCTCCGGCTGGAGCCGATTCTGGCTTGACTAAGCCTTCGGCACCGATGGCTATCGGTGCCGAAACTGTATTGTCCACTTCGATGTCGGCTCCGATCGGCTCCGACACCCATGTGGCACAGGCATCGGTGTCGGCTCCGATCGGCTCCGACACCGTTACTTTGGTGGCTGTATCGGCTCCGGCTGGAGCCGATACATCGAGGCGTTCTGTCGGCTCCGAGAAGTCTGCGCCGACAGGATCTGTAGCATCGGCTCCGATGACTCATTCCAGGAAGAGGTCGAGGTCTCCTTCCTTGGAGCCGATACTTTCGGCTCCGGCTTCACCTCTTCTGTCGGAACGGAGCCATCGGAGCCGATCTTCAAGGTCATCCAGGTTGTCAGACCATGACCTAGAGAGAGTGGTCAGCAGATTGCTCAAGTCACAGGTACTGGCCCAAATGCTTCACAGTCCGTCTCAGCAGGCGACTGTTGGTCCACACCCCGTTACAGTTCCTCCTTCAACTCTACCCCAGAGCTTGGAGTTGGAGTCTTCGGGCATGGTTACTGCTACGGCTGGAGGACGGATAGCCCCTTCTATTCCTTCGGCCTCTACTCTTATCTCCTCTTGCTTAGTGGGATTCGATGGTCGAGCCTCCATTGTCTCCTCCGAGGGGTGAGTGGCATCGGACCCTTGTCGAACCCGCTCTTCCCCTTGGAGCCTCGGCTTTGGTGAGCCCCGCCCCGACACCTGTCTCGGATGCTTCCCCTTCGGTGGTCCCTGGAGTTCCTAGCTCTTCGGAGCGGGTTCTCTCGGACCTGCCTGGGAGGGAGCATTCGAGGTGATGAAGAGTGTACTGGCCACTGGTATCAGTCAGCAGTCTCTTCCGTAGCTCCTCCCTCTATTGTACCTGTTGACATCTCTGCCACTTCTCTTGCTACAGGACCCAGAGATCCTCCGCCTCAGGTTTCCCCATTGGGAATTTCCCCTCTTCCGAGGATTCTCCTGATGTTTGGGAGATCCTCCTAGGAAGAGGACTTGTAAGAGGAAGCATGTAGACTCCCCGAGTCTGTCACGCCGGATACTGACTTTGATGAGTCAGAGGGATCCCTAGATCCCCTCTGAGGATGTCTCCTTTTCAGACATCCTAGAACTTCTGAAACAGAGGGAAACTGGCCCACCAACAATCCCTCTGAGGATGAGTCAGTATACCTAGAGGCGTTTGGATCTCGGCCCTCCACCTCCTGGGTGTCTCCGCCTTCGACCCCTTATGCAGGTTATTGCACGAAGGCGTGGACAGCTCCTGACTCTGTAGAGCCAGTCCCTAGGAGGCCTTCTAAATTTATCACTGCCCCTAGTGACAAACAATTCCTTACCAAGGGTGTCCCCGCTGATGCCATGGTGGTGGCTGCGGCCACCAAAAGGAACTTGCAGATCCTTCCGTGCCCGTCCATCCTCCTAATAAGGACTCTAGGACCATGGATAGGTACGGCAAGCGGATGTTTTCCTCAGCGACCTTTGCTATGCGTTCGCTGAATTATCTTTGTCACTTCACCAGACTCCAGAGAGATATCCTAAAGGAGCTGGGAGAAGTAGTTCAGGATCCTACAGCTGCAGGGGCTCAAGAAAAGATTGCTTCGCAGCTAGGAACCCTCAATTCCATTGCTAACTCCTCCATGCGGCTAATATCTTATGCTGCGGATGGAGCGAGTAGAGCCGCAGGCACAGGTGTGGCTCTTAGACGCCAAGCCTGGATGCGGCTATGTGATTTTTGGATCCCTTTAAGGCGTCCTTCACAAATTCTCCCTTTGATGGGTCAGCTTTGTTTGGCCCTCAGGTGAAGGAGACCTTGACCAGGTGTGAGCAGGACGGCAAGACTCTTTCTGCTGTTGGAGTCCGTTTTTCCACCCCTTCTAGGCCTTATCCCAAAGGACAGAAGGGTGGGAAGATATGGTTCCGTAAATCCCAAGGAGTCTCGCCGGATTCACGTGGTCAGTTTACCCCTAGAGGCAGAGGGGGTAACAACAACAGACGCCGCTCTAGAGGCAGAGGGGGTCCGAAGAACCAGGGAAACAGGGAGCCTCTCTCTGATAAGCCCTTTCAGCATCCCTGAGGTGTTGCCCGGCTGTCCCTCCTTGGAGGCAGTCGGGGGAAGATTATCACTGTACCCAGAAGCCTGGCATTCCCTCACTCAAGACAGATGGGTACAGTCGATCATATCCAAGGGTTACATAATTCCTTTCGAGGAAAGTCCCTTCCCCTCAAGTTCCCTTCCAGATGTACCACCCGGTCTAAGGGAGATTGCAGAGTTAGAAATCGCAAAACTACTGCAAAAGAGCCATTCAGCCAGTTACAATAGACCATTCAGAGCCCGGAATCTACTCAAGGTTCTTTTTGGTCCCCAAAAAGACGGGAGACTGGAGACCAATATTGGATCTCAGCAGACTCAACAAGTCTGTCAGGAAGACAAGATTCCGAATGGCCACTCTTCAGTCATTTCTGCCCTTCTTACAGAAGGACAACTGGATGTGCTCAATAGATCTTCAGGATGCGTACTATCACATCAAAATTCACAGACTCTCCAGGAGATTTCTCCGCTTCCCGCTGGGGTCCAGTCACTTCCAGTTCAGAGCCCTGCCCTTTGGTCTCACTACAGCCCCCAGAGTGTTCACCAAATGCATGGCAGTGGTCACGGCTCACCTGAGACATCAAGGATTCCAGGTGTTTCCGTATCTCGACGACTGGCTCCTGTCAGCCACCACCAGGCATCAGCTTATACAAGCCAGGGATTACACAATAGACCTTTGTTCTCATTTGGGCATCTCAGTCAACTTCAAAAAGTCATCCTTATCGCCCTGCCAGTCTATTACCTTCATAGGCGCAAACTTAAACACTGTTCGGATGTCAGCTACCCTTACAGAACAAAGAGTTTCAGACATTCAGACTCATGTCAGGATCATTCTGGCCAGCAAGAAAGTACAGGCCATAATGGTTCTAAAGGTATTAGGTCTCATGGCTGCGGCCATTACTCTTCTTCCCCTGGCTCGATTCTACATGCGCCTCCTTCAGTGGATGCTGTTCACACAGTGGTCATACCAGCAACTCCCAATGCGTCACCAGATTCTGGTGACACAAACATGCAAAGAACATCTTGCTTGGTGGATCACATCGTCTCAGGTTCACCAAGGCAGGTGCTTTGTACCTCCGTCCCCGATAGCCACTGTCACCACGGATGCCTCCCTGATCGGGTGGGGGTCATTATCAGGGCAGGATGGTTCATGGACGCGTGGCAACCGTTCGAGTACCATCTGCACATAAATGTCCTGGAGATGAGAGCAGTGCTTTTAACGTTGCAAGCCCTCAACGACTTTCTTCCCGTAGGGACAATTGCAGTCCACACAGACAACATGTCTGTAGTTTGGTATATCAACAAACAGGGCGGAACCAAGTCCTACCCCTTGTGTCGCCAAGCGCTCAGACTATGGCAATGGGCGATCTCCTCTCATCGGTTTCTGGTAGCAACGCATATCCCTGGTAAAACCAACATTATAGCGGACAGATTGAGCAGAGCTATCCTCATGCCTCACGAGTGGTCTCTCAAGCAATCCATAGCGGAAGAGATTTTTCTGGAATGGGGTCGTCCATGTTGCGATCTTTTTGCTACTCCCCAAAACAGCAAATGCCCAGACTTCTTCAGCCTCTTCCCTCTATCAGGCCATCCCCCCAGAGACGCTCTGACCCAGGATTGGCCCCAGGGACTTCTTTATGCCTTCCCTCCATTTCCTCTGATCCCTCAGGTGATCCAGAAAGCTACCGTTTTGAGAGCCAAATTGATTCTCATTGCCCCTTACTGGCCTCGACAAGTTTGGTTCCCGTTCCTCCATCATCACCTTTTGGTGCAGCCGTGGCATCTGGACCCAGTGCCAGATCTGCTGATTCACCAATCCGGTCAGCTGCACCGGTCAATCCCTTCTCTCAACCTCACAGCATGGTTGCTCCACTTCCTTCCTTAGCCAGGCTTCCTTTGATCTCTAACCCAGTTAGAGATATCATAGTAGCTTCACTAAAATCCTCTACCAGGAGGATTTACACAAGCAAATGGAACGTTTCTCTTATTGGGCTAAGGCCCAAAATATTGATCCTTTTACTGCCCCTGTTCAGGCAGTTCTGGACTTCTTAGCAGAGATTTTTCATGCAGGCTCCTCTTCTTCCACAGTCAGAGTTCAGTTGGCTGCTATTTCTAATTTTCATGTCGGGATAGCAGATCATAATATTATGTCCCATAGGCTCTGCAGGGCCTTCTTGAAAGGAATTTTCCTACTAAAGCCTCCAATCAGGAATCCTCCTCCTCAGTGGGATCTAAATTTAGTGCTGACATCCTTGATTCTTCCCCTTCGAGCCAGCTGTTTCTTGTTCCCTAAAATATCTTTCTTGGAAAACGTTATTCCTAGTGGCTATTACATCTGCCAGGAGGGTGTCTGAACTTCATGCTCTTTCGGTTCGACCCCTATTTGATTTTTCACAAAGACAGAGTATCTTTGAGAACTAATCCATCCTTTTACCTAAGGTCGCTTCAAAAACAATCTGAATCAATCCATTGATCTCCTGTATTTTTCCTAACTATTCAGATAGAGCTGAACAAAAGCTACATTATCTTGACGTCCACCGTCAGCTTAGATATTATTTGGACAGAACAAAAATTTAGAAAATCTGATCAACTTTTTGTTTCCTATGCGGATAATAAAAAAGGCCTTCCTGTTTCTAAAGTGACTTTGTCTAGATGGCTTTCTTCGGTCATCACTGAAATTTATACGATCAGGGGAAAACAGCTGTGCTCAAAACCTAAAGCACATTCAACTAGGAGTTTAGCTACTTCTACAGCTTTTCAAGCTAGACTGCCTTTGGACACTATTTGTGCAGCGCCACTTGGGCCACTCCTCACACTTTTGTTTCCCATTACAAATTGGACTTGGCCTCCAGGGACAGAGCCAGTTTTGGCTCTACAGTCCTCAAGAGTTTGTTCCATTGAGCCACCCAGGATAGAGGTGCTAGGACGCGGTCCCATCAAGCAAGAATGAAGGCGAGATTGACAACTTAACATTTAGAAGTTATGTACCTACCATAACGTTCCATGTTAGTTGTCTTCTCTCGCCTTCTTTCTTGCGACCCTCCCTCCTTCCCCCTGGCCTGGACAGACCTTGTATAAGAAACTATTATGCTAAAGACCATTCAGACCTGGTCCTTTTTCCATCTGTAAGTTTCTTCTTCCTTTGGGAAGTATTTTATGCTTGGTGTTATTGCCCTTTGTCAACAAACGAGATCTGGGTACTTACTGCCTTGCATCATGGGATATGGGGCTGCCTCGAGCTGGTAAAAGGAGTTCTCGAGCTAAAGCAAGTGCCGAGTCGGAGCCGAGGATCAGCTCCGAACCCATCAAGCAAGAAAGAAGGCGAGAGAAGACAACTAACATGGAACGTTATGGTAGGTACATAACTTCTAATTATCTAATATTAGTAGTCTTACTGCAGTAAAGAATGTAAATTTGTCATTGCCTTACTAAAACCATCATATTTCTTGCTGCTTGTGTAACATTCAGGGATCTTTTTGCTTTGTTTATAGAAGATTACATTTCCTGTAAACCAACAATGCATAATAAACTTAATCTAACCTGTTGTTCACAGGACAGGAAATATTGTGACTTGAATACATACAGTAATTTTCAACCATATATGTTCAGTGACTAGAGAGACTAAATGAATTGAATATGCTTTAAAATCATAATCTGTTAAAAGAAAGCTACCTTACACAATTTACATAAAGTAAAAACAAGTTTACATACTGTTTTATAACTCTCTTTCATTTGAAACAAAATTTGTTAAGTCTTGCCATTCACTGACTTGAAAACATCTGCTGTATGCTTCCTGAGTGTTTAAATGATCCAGTAGCACCATCTAGCTGCAGATCAGTGCAGAAATCAATTAAACCTCCAAATCAACATGATGATGCGATAAACGGACACCTTGGCTCAACAGGCATCTTGTGGAGTTGTTCTCGAGCTCTGGAAACAACTTTTATCATTTTCAGTGGGAAACTGAGTGTAAACTCATTTTGTTTTATCCCAAAAAGCCAAAAACAACTGTAGAAATAACAATAAGTGAGACGGAACTGTCTCAGCTATGTAAATCAATACGAGTGAAACTGGACCGGGTCAAGTAAAGCACGATTTATTCCAATCAGAAACAAACACAAGAATAACGGTTAAGCGCTTTCATCTGTAAATACAGACTTCATCAGAACACCATTACTGTGTATTATTGACAAATTTAAAAACTTTTTGGTGCCAAAAAGAACCACTAAAAGTACTCATTTAAAGTGACAATGCATAGTATATACACACACTGCGTATAATCATTATTAAAACCCCATATATAAAAATATAAATATAAATATATAGATATATGCATGAATTATTAAAACAATAAATTAAAAACAAGTGTTATGTGTAAATGGTCTTAGCTAATAAACTACTTAAGTTGTAATACTGATTTAATAGAAATAAAATCATTAATACCAGGGAATTTTGTGGCATTAGTTGCATTTTGCCAAAATAATTCCCTTTTACATAACTGTGCTTTATAATTACCTCCTCTAGCTGATATAAATATTTGATCAATAATAGCAAATTTGAACATATGTGTATCACCATACTTATTTATATGCCTAAATAGAGCATTTTTAGTGTCTTTAACTTTTATTTTATATAGGTGCTCATAAATACGTCTTTTCAGTTGCCTCTCCATTTTGCCTATGTAAAATACAGCACATGTATTACACTTAGCTAAATAGACAATATTATTACTATTGCAATTCCCCTTTCTAAACCGTACATATGTCTTAGGTTCATAGGTTCATAGGTTCGTACTAGGCTATCTGCCCTAAGGCATTTATAAGCCTAGCCAGAGTGTATGTGGCTTACACCACCCCTTAGGATGAGAATACTACGCCCTTTTAGGGATTAGTTTACTATGCCTCTGTCTAGTAGTGACACAGAGATGACCCCCGGGGTAAACCTACGATCTCCCATCCACTCGTCAAGATTTCTCTTGAATAAAGTCAGTGAGGGGCTCTGCCTAACATGGACTGGGATTCTGTTCCAGAGTGTAGGGAGCCTCTGGGTTATGAATCTGTCCCTCCAGCACGTCCTATTTATTTCTGTGTTGAGGTTTAAGTCACTTGTTCTCGTGGCTCTGATGGATTTGGATTTTCTGAGGTGGAGCATGTCCATTAATTCAGGATTGGACATGGCCTTGTACGTCAGGCACAGATCACCTCTGAGTAGGCGGTATGCAACTGAATAGAGCTGGAGTTTTTTCAGTCGGGCAGCATATGACATATGTTTAAGACCCTTTATTCTCTTGGTGAGGAACTTTTGGGGTCTTTCCAACTGCTGCAGGTGTCAGGTGAGATACATCCCAAATGGGGCATTGTACTCAATCATTGGCCTGATAAGAAAAGAGTACAGGGGCACAATGACCTCTCTTGATCTAGATGTGAAACCCTTCATGATAAGGTAGGCAATATAGAAGGTCTTGCTAACCACTTTGGCAATGTGAGTGTCAAATGAGAGGTTAATGTCAACCTGGGTCCCTAGGTCCCTGATTACCTCTTCCGTACTTAATGGATTACCGCCTATGTGGTAATTTGTCGATACCTTGTTTTTCCCAAAGGGTATGACTATACATTTTTTGGCGTTCAGCTTAAGGCCATGGCTCTGGCACCAATTATCTGTTTCTATGAGGCCTCTCTGAAGGATGTTTATGTCCACTGGAGTATCAATTATAGTGCCCAGTTTGCAGTCATCTCCGAACTTTGACAGCCACAATCCTCCTATGTTTGCCTGTACCTCGGAAAAATAAATGCCGAACAAGAGGGGTCCCAGGACTGAGCCCTGTGGGACACCGCTTGTGACTGGCTTAGAGTCTGACATAGCTCCAGCAACTCTAACCCTGTGGGTTCTGTCCTTGAGCCAGTTTGCAACCCATCTTGTGACATATGGGTTTACATTTAAGCTGGTGAGTTTGTCTATGATGCCCGAGTGGGGTATTGTGTCAAAGGCTTTTGCAAGGTCAAGGTAGGCTGTGTGAACTGCCTTACCCTCATCAATGGCCTTAGTGACTGTTTCAAAAATGTCGACCAAGTTCAAAAGGCAGGATCTGCCCTTGACAAAGCCAAATTGGGTAGGATCCAATGTCTGTAGGTCCCCAATGTCTTTGTTTATGAGTTCCATAATGATCCTCTCCATAGCTTTGCAGACCAGGCTCATCAAGCTTATGGGGCGGTAATTTCCAGGGTCCGTAGAAGCACCGCCTTTGTGAAGTGGGACCACTGTTGCCGTACGCCACTCTTTGGGTACGTATCCTGTAGTAAGGCTAAGATTAAACAGCAGCCTTATGTGTGGGTTTAGTTCCTCTTGGAGTTCATGTAGCACACAGCCCGGGACACCATCCGGTCCCATTGATGCTGTGTTTTTAGCTTTAGAGAGGGTGGCTCTCACCTGGGCATCTGAGATGTTAGGGAGGCTACACTCTGCTGGGATAGTTATTTCTCCTTTTGGGGGGGAGGGGGAGGAGAAATTTGCACTGAACCTGTCTGCCAGAATGTTGGCAGTGTCAGTGGGTAGTGTATTTTGTGTCATTTTGGACTAACTCTGAGCATATCTGGGAGATTCCACCCAGGTTTCTAACATAGCTAAAGAAGGCCTTGTGATTGTCTTTTGTGTCTTTTGCGATTTTTCTCTCAAAGTTGGCCTTGGATGATTTTATGAGTGATCGCAGTTTTTTGCTAGTACTGATCAGAGACGCCTTCCCTTTTAGGGATTTTGCTCTGTCATGTAGTAGCTTCCTCCTCCTGTTGTAAAGTTTGTTTATGGCTGGAGTCCACCAGACCGGGCGCCTGCCTTTAGGGGAATGGGTCTTGGTTTTATTTGGGATTGCATGATCCATGCATTCTTGAAGGTGCCCATAGAAGGCATTTGCAAAGGATTCAGCAGTGTGGGTTGTGGTTTCCACTGGCCCAGGGGCCTTGAAGGATATCACTTCAGTCTTAAGAAGTGTGAAGTTTGCTTTTGAAAAGTTCTTCACTGTGGTCTTTTGTGCAGGGGGTGGGGGCGGAATGTGGATTTCCAGTGAGATTAATTTATGGTCTGATCTTACCAAAGAGGGATATACTTCCGGTGTGGAGCATTTTGTCCCCATGTTTGTGATGATCAGGTCTAGTATATTGTCTCCTCTTGTGGGAATGGTGACTAGTTGTTCCATTGCATTTAAGTTTATGAATTCTAGGAACCTTTGGGCTAGGGTGTTGGGGCTTGAGTAATGTTCCCAGTCTATGTTTGGGTAGTTGAAGTCTCCCAAAATGATGGTATTTGGAGAGACATTCATACTCTCCAGTGTCTTCAGGAAGGCTGTGTGGGGTTCCTGAGCTTGAGAGGGTGGTCTGTAGCATGCTACAAACTGTAAGGCAGTTTTGCCTATGGTTAGTTGCACCTGGATAGTCTCCGATGCTTCGTGCGTTGCCACTAACCTGGAGGTGTGGGTATCTTTGATGAAAATGGATACTCCCCCTCCTTTTGTGGTTCGGTCCAAGTTTTGGGGCCGGAAAGCATGATATGAGGTAAAACCTGATAGTGCTGGGGTGCTCTCAGGAGCCTTGAACCAGGTTTCAGTCACTGCACAGACATCGATGTTCTCCATACTGAGGAGGGCTTGAGGGCGTGCATCTTGAGCTTTAGACTTCTGGCATTGAGCAGCATTACCCTTAGTTTTTTCCACTTGTGTTTTCTAGGGAGGTAGGTTTGTCATTTGAGCCTTGCCTAAAAAAGGCACTATGGGGGTGGCAAGAGCCTTGGCCAATATCCGGAAGCCCAGGGGTGACAGGTGCAAGCCATCCCTTGCGAAGCAGCGTGGCGTGTCAAGCATGTCATCCCAAGCAGACAGACATTGGATCCCCTTAGAATGACACCAGTAATTAAGCCAATTGTTAAAACTGATCATTTTGTCTTTGTGCTGTGGCATCATTCTTGGTGAGGGTAAGATGCTGCTCAGGGTCAGGGTCATACCGGCCTAGGCTACATAATCAGAGAGCTCCTCTATGTCTCTTTTCATGTAGTCCAGGGAGATACATCTCAGGTCGTTCACACCGGCATGTACAATGACTGAGTCATATTTGTACTTGCTGTGGAGTGACCTGAGTGCTTGTGTTATGTGGCGGATTCTAGCTCCCGACAGGCAGCTTACTGTGACCTTTTCCTTGTTCAGTCTAGTGAGCGGGACGTCAGTGTGTGTGACTATGGAGTCACCTATTACAAGTGTGTCTGGCATGTTGTTTGGCCTTAAGGGCTGTGACTGTTTAGCACATTGACTTTGTGAACTATGTGTTGCATGTGCTATGTCTTGAGGTGGTGGTTGCTTGGGTGTCTGCTTTGGAGGCCTCTGTTGTTTTGGTAGATTTTTAATCAGCGCCTTCGAGTATGTTTTTGTGTGTTTATGTGTTTGGTTTGCTGTTGTGATAGTTCTATGTGAGACTGGGTTTGTGGTGTGCGTGGTTATCATCCAATTTTATTCCTATATCTTCATTAATAGCAAAACATTGTTTACACTGCCCACATTTTTTAGTATGGGTATTTATTACCTTATTATTATAATTATGTACATTTAATAGATTCTTGATATTCATATTCATTTTGAACATGAAATTAGGGTCCCTACCAATGACATTTGATAATTCATCATCAGTTACCAATATATTCCAATGCAGCTTTATAATGTTCTTAATGTCAAATACGAATGGGGAATATGTAAGAACACAAACTCTGTTAAATTATTTTTGTATGTTATTTGTATTACTTATTATATTAAAATTTTCATTACGAAGAAAAGGCAAACATTTTTTACCCCATTCATTAATAACATAAGCTGATATGTCATCTAATATTGCTAGAGGATACCCTCTATTGATAAACATAGTACGTATATTGTTTATTTCATCTTTCATTTTAATATAATCAGAAGTCATTCTAGCCACACGTATGCACTGGCCCTTATATATGTTCTTAAGAATATGTTTAGGATGGTTGCTAGTGTAATAAAGATAGCCATTGGAAAATGTTTCTTTTCTAAATATTTCTGACTGAAAGCCAGTACTCGTATGGCTTACATAGGTATCCAAATATGATATACCTTCAGCACTAAAATTGTATGTAAACTTCAAAAAAGTGCTAGTAGTATTTATATATTCGAAAAATTCCATTATCAAAATTAAATTAAAATTATAAAATGTCATTGGTAGGGACCCTAATTTCGTGTTCAAAATGAATATGAATATCAAGAATTTATTAAATGTACATAATTATAATAATAAGGTAATAAATACCCATACTAAAAAATGTGGGCAGTGTGAACAATGTTTTGCTATTAATGACGATATAGGAATAAAATTGGATGATATTAATAAGACATATGTACGGTTTAGAAAGGGGAATTGCAATAGTAATAATATTGTCTATTTAGCTAAGTGTAATACATGTGCTGTATTTTACATAGGCAAAACGGAGAGACAACTGAAAAGATGTATTTATGAGCACCTATATAAAATAAAATTTAAAGACACTAAAAATGCTCTATTTAGGCATATAAATAAGTATGGTGATACACATATGTTCAAATTTGCTATTATTGATCAAATATTTATATCAGCTAGAGGGGGTAATTATAAAGCACAGTTATGTAAAAGGGAATTATTTTGGCAAATTGCAACTAATGCCACAAAATTCCCTGGTATTAATGATTTTATTTCTATTAAATCAGTATTACAATTTAAGTAGTTTATTAGCTGAGACCATTTACACATAACACTTGTTTTTAATTTATAGTTTTAATAATTCATGCATATATTTATATATTTATATTTATATTTTTATATATGAGGTTTTAATAATGATTATACGCAGTGTGTGTATATACTATGCATTGTCACTTTAAATGAGTACTTTCAGTGGTTCTTTTTGGCGCCAAAAAGTTTTTAAATTTGTCAGTAATACACAGTAATGGTGTTCTGATGAAGTCTGTATTTACAGATGAAAGCGCTTAACCGTTATTCTTGTGTTTGTTTGTGATTGGAATAAATTGTGCTTTACTTGACCGGGTCCAGTTTCACTCGTATTGATTTACATAGCTGAGACAGTTCTGTCTCATTTTGTTTTAGTTTAAAAGCTCGAGCCTGCAGTATAACTGTTAACTGATAAAATGGCAGCAAAGCTATCCCGAAACTGAGCATTGCCATAGCAAAATCAAAAGCTTACCAAAGCAACCACAAGCAAAGCAAAGCCCTTAGATTTAATGAAATCATGCCATAAAAACCATTATTTTCCATTTATGTAATGTATATAAGCACAGCCATAAGCCGGCAAAGGAGTACACAGAAGCAAACAAACAACATTAAACCACCAAAGGAAGGAAACTATTAATAGTACTGAACACCAAAATAAGACAACCAGCCCCATTGCTACACAGTATAACCTTCTCACTACCTCATCAATATCACCACATAGGGCTACATTTACTTTTCATAAACCAGAATGTGTAATAAAGCAAAAAAGAGGCATCAGATCTATAAGCAGTAAGTAGTATAGTTAAAAACAACAACTAATCATTATCATAAACATAACATTCTGCCAAACATTTTTATTTAACAACATATACTATGAAAAAATAAACTATTATAGCTAAAATCAATTAAAATAAACTACTAATCATCATCATAAATACAACATTCAACCAAACAGTTTTTTTTAACTACTTATACTATGGGAAAATGTACTATTAATCATTTAAAGTAAAATGTAGTAACTGAATATAAAACTATACCATCACCAACAGCAATATAGAAAGGCAGTAATAAATTATCAGTGAACAAAATAAGTTCACAGTTCTTACCTGTTGATCCAGTTTCATCTCCCCAGACTTTTTGGGTCACTTACATGTAAAAAGAAAACAAGTAAAGAGATATGTATCTGATGTTAGTTATTTTCTAAGTTTCTTTTTTTGTTCAAAGGTTTTCCATGTTCCATTTGCTGGCAACCTCTTTAAACTAGCTGTAGCCCATCCCATGTCTTCAAGTTTGTCCAGAAGTTTATTTGTTTTAACAAAAGGAATAGCTGTGTCTAAGTCCTCAAAAATTCTAGTTGTATTCTGATGAAAGATTTTTAACCTTGGAAATAATAAGTGAGATTTTATTTGGCTCTTTTTAAGTTCTTTTATTAAGGGCAAAAAGACTTTCCTTTTGGAGATTACTGCTAGTGAGTAATCATTTTCGAAGCATACTAAATTGTCTTTTATCTTAATTGGTGATTTTGCCCAGGCAGTTTTCAGTACTATTTCCTTATCATGAGATGAATGGAAGTTTACAATCACAGATTTAGTAGAACTAGCTTTGCTGTTTTTAAATGATACCATGGACCTGTGTACCCTTTCAATACCATAGGAAAGTGCTTCAGGAAGTCAAAATTTCTGGCAACCACAATGTTAAAACTTTTCCATATTATTCTCTTCTATATTATCAGATAATCAAAATATTCTTATATTATTATGGCGAGATCTGTTTTCAAGATCATCTACCTTTGATAGCAGTTGGGTATTTTGTTTTAAAAGAAATTCAATATTATGTTCACTTTCCTGAATTCTGGTGTCCATATAATTGAGAGCTGTTTGCATTTCTGAGACTTGCTCTTTCTTTTGTTTTAGGTCTTCATGAATAGTGTCCATTTGATGTGTACATCTTTCTTTGAAATCATCTAACTTCAAGTCCATTCTGTTTATTTTGCTAGTTAATTCTTGTATATTAGTCAGCAAGGATTGTATTTCCTTTTTAAGGCAGTATTCTGATGTGCTGTTTTAGAGAAGCTCATCTTTTAACTGGTGAATATCAGAGTAGCACAGAAGTTTTGACAGGAAAAATTACATTATTCTAAAATAAGTTTGATACTATCCTTCTTTATATCAAAAGAAATAAAAAAACTTAAAAAATATCCACCATTAGGATAGTTATTTCATAAAATTCGTGTCATAGAAAATCTGAAGAAACAGAGCTGTTACTCAGTGCTCTTCATGGCCACGCCCCCCTACTGAGATGATGTTTGATGCACACCGTGGCCAGAACATTCATTGAGCAGCACAATCTGATGTGAGTCTACCCTGGTATCTTGAAAGTAACACTGCATACATTACATTTATTCTGTGTGACACTGTTTCTTTTCTTCTAGGTGCTGTCTTACCCTCTGCCTTCCAGACATCAAGCCTTCCCCTGTCATAATCAGAGCCTCAAAGCCAGTTTGTTCCCAAGCAGTTGTATGTTCTCCAATACGCTAGTGAGAGAGAAATATTAAGGGAGACCTGCTTTTAGGCAGGCATTGAGGACTTTGCACTCTTGTCAACATCCCATCAATGAAATCTAGTTATGTAAGTCTGTAACCCTACTCCTACATAGGGGAAAGGGCAAGCCACATGACTTTGTCGACTCAAGAGTGCATGCTCCATTACACTTGTTAATGAAAGCTGCCACCAGATGCTGGCTTAGTTAGCCAAAAGTCCATCCCCAGACATCCGGTGAAATGCCATTTCTCCTCCAAGGGATTGTGGATATGCAGATCCTGCTCTACCCTGCCGCTGTCCATGATAGACACATCCATGCTCCATTGCTAGCTCCATCATGGACCTGAACTACTAAATGAACTGTGGTCAGTTGGGCCCATAGCCTGGGCTTTATCCCTGCAGGCCACCAGTACTAGCTGATACCATTATTTTACAATTGTCCTAGCCCTCATTTATTCACCAGATATTGCTGCTTTGCTAGTGTACAGTGAATTACACCCATTTCTGCTTGCTGGGGAGAAGGGCTCTTTATACACATGCATTATTATGTTTCAGATTCCTATCCTCTCCTGCTGCTGCTGTTGTTGATGTGAATATTTCTGACAAAGCCTAATGTACCATGTCATGAGGATGAATAGATTGTTTTCACAGGGTCATGTTGCACAACATGGGCATTCTACAAAAAGCTTGCTGGCTTAGTCTGGTGAGTATTGCATACCATTACCAGATATGTCAAGACAGAAGAAATTTAGCTTGAGTAGACCAAAGGTACCTTCTGTGACATTTAATTTGTCAGCATTGGTGGTGGTACATGCTTTTCAGCCACAGTTTAAGATGGTTAGTAGTAGTTTTTAGTCAGGGCTTCAGAGTGGACCCAGAAGCACTTGTAGTACTTGACATGTATTTTTGCAAGAGATATTAGTCATTACATGTACAGCCTATGTATTAGTAAACCTTTATTTTAGCACAATAAACCTAAACCTACCAGTCTGATGCCCTTTGAGATGCTGAATCTCTAGAAATAATGATACAAGTTAAATATGCCAGGTATGGAAATCGTGAGAACTGTCTGGGCAATGCACATACATACTGGAGGCAGTCTGTTCTGTACTGCACATTGCATGATATTTCAGGGAATGCTACCTCTTACAATGTATGGATATTTCTGAGAGAAGAACTTTATTGCTATATAGGAACAGTCTGTGGCATCCAGTGCCTCAGACACATGCAATGCTATGGAAGCTGAAGGTAGTGGTAGTTGTTTACTGTCCTGGTGAAACAGATATGCTTTCCAACATGTGGAATCATAATGTTTAGAAACTTAAGTATCCATGAGGAATAAACCTTTTGACTGCTGAAACATTTCAATAGCTGAGACAGTAAATGCATAAACCTTGGTCTACACAAGGCTATGACCATCATGTGTTCCCATAGATTAAGCATTTGGGTAATACATGCCTACTAGACTTCTCATTGTGTCATGATTTACACAGAAGCAGTTAGTTATTTCTTCGTTAGTTGTACTGGTGTAGGTAAGTCAATGTCTAAACTGTTGTCATTGATGTGGTCCACCATGTGGTACATCTGGACCACAGCCAACCACAACCATAATGAAAAGCTGCTGCAGAATACAGACTATCATCATAAAGTTCTTAAAATTGTGCATAGTGCACATGTTTGTAGAAGCATGAATATAGCTGTATAAGGTACTACAGCTACAGCTAAAAACTGCAAGACTGATTTGAAACCCTTCATTTGCATATCATTCCTTAATTTCTAACTTTATAAGAGGTCATTCACAGCACTGAAAAATGGGCAGTGCAGGCCACTTAAGTGTTTCTGAATCATCTATATATATATATATATATATATATATATATATATATATATATATATATATAAGTTTGCTATCAAAATTTCACACCTGTAATGTGCGAGTGTTCAGACTGCCAAACTAAAATGTCGGAAATCAAATCTCTGAACAGAATCCAGAGTGAACTGGCACCTCAACTGTGTGCCCTGTTCAATCACAGCCTCACCTCAGGCTTTGTCCCTACCAAATGTTGCACTGCTACAGTCATCCATCTTCACAAAGGAGGAGTGACTACAGACCCCAGGAATTATTGCCCAATTATCCTGATGAGTCTGATATGCAAAGTTATGGAACACATCATCATGGACCTAATAAACAAGGATATAGGCAATCTCCAAACTCTTGTTCCTACACAGTTTGGTTTTGTGAAGGGTAGATCATGCCTGCTCAATTTGGACAACTTCTTTGAGTCAGTCACCAGAGCTGTGGATAAAGGCAAGGTGGTTCATACAGCCTACCTTGTTCTGGCCAAGGTCTTTTATACCATTCCCCACTCAAGAATCATAGAAAAACTCACCAAGCTAGGCATCAACCCCTATATCACTAGGTGAACTCAATAAAAACAAGATCCCCCCAACGCTGTGGTGAACTGTCTCAAAAGAAGAAAAACAAAAAACAAAGACAGTGAGTTCACCTAAGCTGGCATCCTTGAATTCAATGGAAATAGAATCCACAGACAAGTAAAATTCTAAAAACTCGATCTCCGTTTAATAAAAACAGACAAACAAAAATAACAAAATCAGATAAAAGTCCCTTAATGTCCACATGATAAGTGCTTTCGATAAAAATCTTCTTCAGATCGTAATGAAAAAATGGGACTAACATTAATTTTAAATGGTATAACTCTAAGTAGCCATCCAATCCACATGCACAAGGGAATATATAATACATACCAGCAATCCCTGGCATAGTAACATTTTATATTATGGGCGTTTTGTTGATGACCTGTTTATACTATGGAAAGGTGATGAGGAGCAATTTAAACAGTTCCACAAATATCTTGATATGACCACTTCTTATTTGACGTTTTCTTCGGATTGCTCGAGGCAAACAATTAGTTTTCTGGATGTAAGCATCAGTTTCAATGAATTAGGAAACTTGGATTTTGAATTGTATAGAAAGAGCACATGGAGGAATCATTATCTACTAAAAAGTAGCATGCATCCAAGACATATTACGAGAAATATTATGACTAATGAGATAAATAGGA
Organism: Protopterus annectens; assembly: GCF_019279795.1. NCBI lineage: Eukaryota > Metazoa > Chordata > Ceratodontiformes > Protopteridae > Protopterus > Protopterus annectens. The sequence goes on along the minus strand of NC_056751.1, from coordinate 291,130,925 downwards.
TTCACAAACGTTGCAATCGAGAACTATCACGAAGTAGAGAAGTACAATTCTTACAGAAAAATCTTAGAGAAAAAGGTTACAAAGACCAGGATTTACAGCCTCATAATACAGAACGGATTAATAGGCCTAAACAAGAAGACACCGTCACCAGATTCTCCTTGATCTATAGTACTGACAATTCACAAATTCAGAGAGTGATAAATCAGTTTTGGCCTGCTTTGACACAGGACCCACTGTTAAAGTCATTGTTGGAGAAAGGCCGCAGTTTTGTTATAAGAACAAAAAGAATATAAAAAGGCTATTATGTACCAGCACACAAAATGGTAATCCAATAAAGGGGCGTAAAGGCACTTTCATGTGTGGCAATTGCAATGTTTGTACACTGATAGATAGCAGCAATCAGTTTGTACATCCAACCACTGACAAAAAGTATATCTTCAATGTTAAGGCAACTTGTATAACTTGCAATGTCATCTATTTGGCAACTTGTAAAGCCTGCCCATCTTTCTATAGAGGAAAGACTAATCAGTTATTTAAAAAAAGAATACAGAGACATCAAAGGGACATTATCAATAAAGATATGCATAATGCAATAACCTCACATGTTGATGCAAATAGAGGACATACATTCATGTATAAAGTAATTGAAAATATTTTTATTGGACCAAGGAAGGGTGATATTGAAAACTTAACTGAGCTAAGAGAAACAAAATGGATAATTAATCTGAGGGCTGATCAGCCCCCAGGTTTAAATGGTATTATCCCCCTAAAACCAGTGCTGAAACTTAAGAGGCCAAAAATAAAGAAAGAACGTAGTCAATCAAGAAGTTTGTCTTAAGAATGTGTACTGACATTACTTTCATCGAGATGTCATGTTCTATAGGACATCATGAATTTTTGTTTTGAAAAGCGAACACTGTGTCAAAGTTCTTCATGGAACTTATATTGGACTTCTATCTGTGACTGATTAACCTCAATATCAAATACTTGTTCACAATTCTGTCTCATGAGCCCATGGAGTTTCAGGATATTAATTTAGATATGCCCTAGTCTATAAGAGGATTGATTCTGCATATTTTCTGTCAAAATATAGGTAAATACAGGCAGATTGATGCTGAAGGGTTTTGATGGTTACCTCATAACATTTGTTCCCTTCATATGTGGACCAGTTTTAGATGTGCTGGACAATTATGATATCAAACGAGAAATGCAGCTTTTATTAAGTCAGTATTAAAAGAAATTCTTTCATGACGCCTTTTTAGTTCCACGTAACAGCGTGATAACATCACAGCAGTTCTTATACTCGTAATTGCTATAATGACAGTTGTTATATATTTCTGAAACTTTGCCTATATATAGACACCAATAGATGCATCATATACCAAAAAGGATATTCATGTGGTTATAGTGCAAAACTAACCTTGCTTTTTCATTTTGGCGTCTACTGAATTACGAAAGTAACAAAGATTTGTACTAGGTGAAAAATCGTAATGATGGTCAATTGACGATATTCCCTGGTACTTATGTGTTAACTGTTTTACAAGATTTGCTGATTAATTATGCCTGCTTTATTAAGGATTATAATCCTTTGGAGAAATTTCATAAAGAAAAAAGCTTTCTTGACACTTGGATGTAAACAGATATGTCTGCTTGCTATCCATTCAAGTTTGTCATTCAAATTTTCGCATCTTTGATTGGATGTGAATGTAGCTTGACATGTTGATCATAGGATTGGATCTGAAAAAGTGGGAAATGGAAGCGCTCGGCTACGTATTTGCAAATGAGGTGGAATGGAGTTTTAATGGATTGGTGTAAAGTATTTTTCTTGTGTATGTCGTTTGAATGGTTCATTAAAGAATTCAATCTTTTTGAAAAGTTTTTATGAAGGGAAGAGCATTCAAGATGTTTGAATGTAAATAGATATGTTAATTCATTATTATCTATCTGCTTGCTACTTTTGATTGGATGTGAGCACAGCTTGATTTGCATACCATGAATTGTATCTAAAAAGGTGGGAAACGGAAGCATCCGGCTCCATATATGCAAAGAAGGTGGAGCAGCACTTTAATGGATTGGTTGAAAGTAATTCCCTTGTGCATGTGGATTGGACGGCTACTTAGAGTTATATCATTTAAAATGAATGTTAGTCCCATTTTTTCATTACGATCTAAAGAAGATTTTTATCGAAAGTGCTTATCATGTGGACATTATGGGACTTTTATCTGATTTTGTTATTTTTGTTTGTTTTTATTAAACGGAGATCGAGTTTTTGGAATTTTACTTGTCTGTGGATTCTATTTCCATTGAATTTAAGGACGCCAGCTTAGGTGAACTCACTGTCTTGTTTTTTTGTATATCACTAGGTGGGTTGCAAACTGACTCACAGATAGAACCCACAGTGTGAAAGTAGCTGACTCCAAGTCAGACTGCTGACCAGTCACAAGTGGTGTTCCACAGGGTTTGGTCCTGAGTCCTCATCTGTTTAGTATCTACTTCTTTAAAGTCCAGGACAACACGAAGGGACTCTGGCTGACAAAGTACACAGCCAATTGCAAGTTGGGAGCTATTATTAACTCCCCACGTGATGTTGACATCCTACAGGAAGGCCTCAATGACACCAACGACTGCTGTCAGAGCCATGGCCTTAAGCTGAATGCCAAAAAATGTGTCATCACCCCCCTTGGAAAAAACCCGGTTTCCTTGAATTACTACATTGATGGTAGGTAGTCCACTGAACACAGAAGGCATTATAAGAGATCTGGGAATATAGGTTGACAGCATCCTCTCTTTTGACCACCACATTGCCACTGTGGTCAGAAAGTCCTTCTATGTGGCACATCTCATTACTAAGGGTTTTGCATCCAGGAAGAAATAGGTCATTGTCTTCCTCTACTCTTCCCTCATTAGGCCAATTATCAAGTACAATGGCCCATTTGGCATGTAGCTCACTAGACACCTGAAACAACTGGAGAGGCCACAAAAGTACCTCACAAAGAGGATCCTAACCTTAAACACTTGTCCTATATGGACAGACTTAAAAAACTCCAACTTTTCTCTGTCTCATATTGCCTACTTAGAGGTGATGTCTGCTTGACTTACAAAGCCATGTCTGACCCAGCTCTGTTAGAAATGCTACATCTAAAGAAACTCAAATCCCTCCACACCACATGCTCCAGAGACATCAACCTCATTACCACAATCAACAGAACATGCTGGAGGGACAGGTTCATAACCCAGAGACTGCCCATGCTATGGAATAGACTTCCCATACATGTCAAGCAGAGCACCTCACTGGTCCTCTTCAAGAGAAATCCTGTTGAGTGCATGGGAAATAGAAAATTCACCCCAGAAATCACTCTGGTGGCACTACTCAATAGAGGCACTAGGAACTAAGGTCATGCCAGGGTAATCCTATGGGTTCGGTTTGTAAAGGCTCCAGGGCCATTAGCCTAGTACACACCTATGAATGTGAACCTTAGATCATAACAGCAGTTCACAATGACTCATAACAGACAATCAAATTAAACAAGCAGGAATTCTTTTACATATAGTCAAGATTGCTTGAAATACTAGAATTAATAAGAAGAGTAAACATCTTATGAATAATATTCAGATGCACGAGGAATGAAATATTTTATTTATTTATTTATTACACATTTGTTAAATGGGTTAGTCCAACTGAGTTTGCAAACAAACCCATTTTCAGTGGAGACCGGAGGGGAAAAGCCCCAGCAAACATAAGTAAAAATAAAGTGACAATATACAAATATTAAATAATCACAATACAAAATAATTGTTAAAAAGAAAAGGTTATTAACTATTTACATCGCATTGATAGTAGGCAACCCATTTTCAGTGGAGACCCAAGTGGAAAGAGCCCCAGAAAACATAAGCAAAGATAAACATACAGGAAAAAAATTATTAAAAACACTGCAAATGCAAAATTAATTATAAAGAGAAAAACAAAAGAAAAAAAATTATGAACATTAAGAATTGTACTGATAGTAGTGGACTAAAATTTACTACATATGAGAGCAAAAACAAAAAGATAATCATTGTTCAAAAGAAGGACGATGTATAGATATTGATTGGAATTGGGGGAAGATAGTGTGCAATTTCATATCTAAGATTAATAAAAAACAATATTTGTAAGTTAAGAAATATAACACATACTATAATCTTTAACAGAGACCTGATGAGTGAACAGGCCTTTGATGGGAGATTTTAGAAATGCATGATATATAGAACAAGGTGGAGTAATAGTGCAAAAATAAGACAGAAAAATATGTTTGAATAACAAACAGTTTTTTTACATATGGCAGAAATGTGACTGTGCAAGATCTCATATAATTTACATAAAATCATATGAAAATATTTGAAAATAATCTGAAAGCTAAAATTTGAAGTCTGGTGATGTGAAATTTGAAGCTTTTTGCATGGTGTATGTTATTAGATTCATTAAGTCTACCTAAATAACTCATTTCATAAGTCAAAGCTGAAATTTGAGTGTTTTATTATTGAATCACTGCATCCATTTTGATAAAAAGTAAAGTAGATTTTTAAATATGTTTGAATCTGGGAAGGGAGAATGGGATTTGAATTGAACACATTGTAACCTTTGAATACAATATAGACTGCAACATTTTTTTACTCCATAGAAATAGCAAGATATTCTTTTTGACATCAGTAATGTTCATATTTTAAGCAGTAGTTTAATAAGCTAAATGATTTTTAAATATGTTGATATTTGTCATGTTATGAATGTTATACAATTTTGAGATATATATATATATAGACATTTGTACTTTAAAAGTAATTCAGTCCATTTGTTATATCTAAGAAAATATGTGTGTATCTTTTATCATGATAAATATATATGTGCATTTATTTCCCATTTTTATTATAATTTAGTATGATAAGATTATATTTCACCTGTAAGTTAACAGATGTCTTTATCTCTTCAGGTCCCACTCTGTTATACTAATGAGATTTAATTATATTAATGTTGAATGAGCGACTAATTTAGGAATATTTAATAATGTTGAGTGAGTGACTGAGGAATATTTAATAGATAATTTATACTAATATTACATAATGAGGTATATAGTACACTATTTGTTGGATTATTTAATATTTATGATTAACAGAAGAGGATTACTAGATGTTTATGTAGTAATAGGGGATTAGTTTAAATGGCAAACATATATCTAAATTAATAGTTTCCTGTTATTTTTGACTTGTATATAACATTATATTAATAATTCGTAAGTCATGGTAGTTTTTGCCTAGTTTTTTGCTGAGTTTTTAGGTATTGGTAGGTAGACAGATAGTATAGTAGTCTGTCTATTTGATAGGTAAACTGGGAGCTTTGGTATCCATTGTAGGTTGTGTTTTATTAGCAATACATACAGTTGTAATTATAGACTTTTCTTGGATTATGTTATTTACAAGTTTTAGTAGTTCAGTGTGTATAAGAAAACACACTGAACTGCTAAAACTTGTAGTTCAGTGTGTATCCCGCGGTGGTGGTGCTGCGGTAGCATTGTCGCCTCACAGTCAGACGCTGTCTGGTTCGATTCTCAGCTAGAGCGTCTTCTGCGTGGAGACATGCGTGAATGGGTGTACCTTTGTTGAAGGTTGTGCGTCAGGGCTGGTAACTCGGCATGTAAAAATCAACTACCAATCATTAGCGGACCGGAGTTCCACTGTGGCGACCCCTAACCGGGAAAAGCCAAAAGACACAAGTAGTTCAGTGCGTATAAAGGAAGAATTCAAAAAACTTTAGAATGTTAAGATAGTGTTGGAGGATTGCATTAGAGTCTTACATATAATTAAATTATTATGTTGGCTAACTGTGTTATATTATCTTTTAAAATAAATATTTTTAAATACACAATATGGATAGTTTTAATCTATTATCTATTAATGTAACTAGATTAAATAATGCCAAGAAAAGGAAATCATTACTCAGATATCTAAAATGAAATACAGGAGACATTATATTCTTGCAAAAATCTCCCTTGATAGATAAAGGTATACAATATTTAAATAACATAAAACCATAACATAAAACCATTTCTTGTCCTTTATCTGATCATAATGCAATAAATATTAATATATTACTGGATATAAGGAAATTTCAGATTATTTACAGAATCCCAGTATATATAATAAATGTTAAGAGTTATTCCTTAAGGAACAAATTGAGATTTTTTTATCTTTGAATAAGACTGGTCAGGTTAGTAAAGTCTTACTATGGACTCCTTAACAATGTATATTAAAGATATAATGGTAAGATGGGCTAGTAATAAAATGAAAGAGTGGGATAAACAGTTATTAGAAATACAAGGTGAAATACAAAGTGTGAAATTTCAACAACAAAGGAAAAGAAACTAGGTAATATTGAAGTTATTAAAAAATAATGACAAAATATCAATTTTAACTCATAAAGTGGTGATAGCTTTAGAGAAATAAAATTGCACAGTTATGCAATGATGTAGAAATCCATATAGATTAGCTAATAGAAGTAAGATATTAAGCAAAAAGGCACAGATAAATAATACCCCATATCCTCACACTAATAAGCTTACTTCAGACATAGAAGAAATGATTAATATTTTTAACAATTTCCATAAGGATCTCAATAAAGATAATAACCCTGATGATTACAAAATTGACAATTATTTACTGAAAAATATTACTAATAAACTTAATGACCAACAAATATCACTGTTGAGTAAGCCTATTACCCTGATAGAAGTAAAATAAGCTTTAGAAAAGGAAAAAAAATGGTAAAGCTCCAGGATTAGATGGTTTAAGTATGGAATTATATTGTTTGCTTCTATTAAATATCTTAGAATTACTGAGTAATGTTTTCAGGTAAATTCAGGGTGACAAAATAATTCCCCCCTTCATGGAAATTTTCTGTAATCTCACTGATACTTAAACAAGGAAAGGATAACAAGTTAGTTTTCTCATACAGACCTATGTCATTATTAAATATAGACTGTAAAATATTTACTTCCATTTTTGCTACAAGATTGAGAGATGTACCACATTAATTAATTAATAAAGACCAAACAGAATTTATAGTCAATATATTAACATATGATAATATAAAAAATGTACTACCTATCTTAGATTTAGCAACAGGAATGAACAAAAAATTGGCCCTAATTAGCTTAGATGTTGAGAGAGCTTTTGATTGGAACTACTTGTTCAAAACATTAGAAGCATTTACATTTCCAGAACAGTTTATTGGAATATTAAAAAAAACGGTATATAGACTCCAAAGTATGTATTAAAATTGGATCTGACATTTCTCAAGGATTCACTTTAAATTAAGACACAAAGTAAGGGTGCCCCTTGTCCCCTCCATCTGCGTTAGAGACCGAATCCTTAGTTAATAGTATAAGATGCAACGGAAAAGTTGATGGATTCTCAATTAACAGAGATAGCCAATTTTAAAATACAGCTTTTTGCAGATGATATTTTATTAACTATATGAGATTTAAATTATTCAAGAAAAATAAAGTTAGCCAGCAACAAGTGAACTGTGAAAAATAATAAAGTTTATTTAAACTTCATAAAGACTTAATTCAACAAACCGGTTTCGGCCTGGGTTTAACCTGGCCTTCTTCAGTGTAAAGAAAAAACACAATTATGAATGTAGAAAGTCTTATATACTGAAAAACAAGTGAAAGTAGAAATTTGATAGGCTGACATAAAACATCACAAAAAATACCTCATAAATATTCATTAAGCCCTGGATTAAACAGAGCACCCAGTTTAGTGATCCATTTCTTTTCTTTAATATTAAGTTTGTGGTGCCAACCAGATTTGTGGGTTCGGTCCCCAATGAGTTTATCAATAATAATAAAATGAAATTTAGCTGTCTGGTGTTTGAGTGTATGTTTGTATAATGCATTAGTTGTTCTTTTACATTTGATGTCACTCAAATGCTCTGACATGCGTAACCTAAATGGTCGAGAGGTCTGACCAATATAAAATGATTGGCAGCTACAACTACCCATATAAATAGCCCAGTCAGTATTGCAGTTGGCAAAAAATTTTATATCATACACTGTGCTACTATTTTTGCTACTGAATTCTTTAGATTTCAAAATATATTTGCAATTAATGCAATGGCCGCTGGGAAAACAACCAATAAGTTTGTCCCCCATGATAGTAGTTTGATACAACTGGGGTAACACAGAGTCAGAGTGGTGTTTGTAGTGATTGAAATGAGCTGCTAAGTTTTTTCCTTTTCGGACAGAAAAAGAACAGACATTGGGAATCATGGTATTGATTGTAGCATCCGCCTTCAATATGTTCCAGTTATCTTTGATAATATCCATAAACCTATTGGTATTCCTACCGAATGTTGTAGTAAAACGTAGTGCATTTTTGGACAATGGTTTATTCTTGTTTATCAATAGATCCTGTCTACTAAGACCCGATGCATGGTTTTGAGCCATAGTAACATATCCTGGACTGTAGCCCCTATTGATAAATCTGTTATATAAATCCTGGGAATGATGTTTATAACTATGATCATCCGAGCAATTGCATCTAATTCTAATAAATTGTGATTTCAGAATGTTTCTGGCAATGTGTTTTGGATGATAGCTGGAGGCGTGGAGTAAGGTATTATATTCTGGGAACTTCCTATGTACCTCAGTGTTCAAGGTATTGTCCTTATTCCTGGTGACCAAAACATCCAGGAATGTGATGGAATCACGATCATAAGTGATGGTAAATTGTATTCCCCATTTATTATCATTTAAATATTCCATGAATTCATTGAGATACTCAATATCAGATCTCCACACCATCCAGCAATCATCCCAATACCTCTGCCAGATGTCAATTTCAGGCGAAAACAAATTATGAGTGTCATCATAGATCAAAATCTCCTCAATATATGCCATGACTAAGTCAGCATAGATGGGGGCAAAGGATGCCCCCATCGCAGTGCCTTTGATCTGTAGATAACATTCCTTTTCATAAAAGAATACATTTTTTGTCAGCACATGCTCGGTGAGGTTAATCAAAAAAGTGTTAAAGCCAGGTTGATAGATATTTGATTTATAGAGCCAATATTCGATGGCATCAAGACCAGCCCAATGGGGAATATTAGTGTATAATGAACTTACATCTAGTGTACATAGCCATCAACTTTCCTCAATTTGCATATCATTAACAATGCTTAAAAATTGGGTGGTATCTTGAATCCTGGATCTAACCCAGGAAAGCAAAGGTTTAAGATACCTGGTCAAGAATTCAGAAAGGGGCTCAGTCAATGATCCAATACCTGAATCAATGGGTCTGCCTGGTGGGTGTAAAAGGTCTTTATGTATCTTTGGTAGAAGATAAATATACTGTCTGACAGGATCAGCAGTAGTTAAGTGGCTAAGGGTTTTAGATGTTATAATACCATTGTCAACCGCAGAGTGCAAGAAACTGTCAATTTGTTGTTTAAACATAAAGGTGGGGTCAAGTGGCATTTTGGTGTAATATCTAGCATCACCCAATTGCTTGTGTACCTCGATATCATAATCGGTCCAATCCATCACAACCACTGCCCCGCCTTTATCAGCATTAAGAACAACAAGTTCCTTGTTCTGCACAAGTTCATTTAAACAAGATAAATCAGTGTCAGACATATTATTCGGCATAGGTGGACAGGTATTGAACACAAAATGTAAATCACTGAGTACACTACGTAAAAACAGATTTACAGAAGGATGCATTGGAGGTGTGAAAGAGGAGGCATGATATTTGAAGTCATCCATACTCTGTTGTTCCGCCCCCTTATCCTGAAAGAACAGTTTAATTTAATAAGTCTGCAAAATGTGAATAAATCTTGTGCAAAAGTGTCTTCAGGCACAAAAAAAGCCAGGTATAAAAGATAAACCTTTATTGAGCAGAGATGTTTGTTCCGGTGTTAATACAGTGCTGGAAATGTTACAGACATTATTAACAGCAACAGAATTTACTTGTTCGTTAATACATCCATGAGATTCTGTAGACTTGTAACCCTTTTTGTGCTTCCTGCCCCCTCTCCTCCCTTGGTGTTGTCTAAAGGGGATGTATAATTCTTACGTTTAGGAGTAGGGGACTCCATGATGTGCTGTGTTTCCGTGTCCATGCCTGATGATGTGTCATAGTCAGTAGTGTCAGTGTGGTTACCACGTCTTTTCAAAATAGAACGAGGACATTTCCTTTTTGAATTAGGTGTATTTCTATTGTGCATTTCTTGAAATCTGACATGTCTGGTGTATTTAAAGGGTTGTCCCTTCTTGTAATCTGATTGATCACGAGAACATTTTTTAAGTTTCCTTTCCTTAAGCTGAGCATCAAAATTTAACAAATCTGAGCTAAGTTTAGATAATGATGCAGGAAAAAATGTATCATTCTGATACTGATTACAATCATCTATAAGTTGTAACACCTTGGTGGTTTCTTTATCTATAGCCCTAGTATAATACTTCGATAAAGATTCAACAAACTTCATTGAGCATTCTTGTTGGATAGATAACCATTCTGTAGTTAAAATATCATCAGGGTCTGCTACTAGGGGTTGAATTTTTACTCTCAGACCCCTTGGGCTCATACCTTTGACCAAATAGGTTTTAAATAATTTGAGGTGCCAAACAAAAGACCTAAGTGCTTTCATATTTTTGTTTAAATCACTAAATAGTTTCTCACATCGTTGTTCCGGCTTCATGGAACTAGTATTCCCTGTACCATTAGGGGCCTCACCAATTCCAAAAGGTGCAAGATCATCCTTATCAGATGATAAATTCAAAAATATTTTATTTAAATCCATGATGGATATGAAATCAATCAATCAATCACAATATTGAAAGCAACCACGCCCTGTATTGAAGATCACTGATCAACAATTGGACAATAATGGCAATATTGCAGTATTATTCAAACAATAGCCACGTACAATACAGGACAATAATGGTATAAAGAACCCGGTTAAGTAAAAATATACTGTTATTATCCGATACAAAACACTGATTGAATATCAGACCAATCAAGTAAAGGTTTGATGTTAGGCACTCCAAACGTGACTATTAACAAAATATACTAATATGAATAAAGCAATGATATGTAATCCAAGAGGTCAAAGAGAAAATAATAAAAAATATAAGTATGAAAAATAGTTGGTATAAAATATAGTTATTAGACCCTGAAATGATATTTAACAGCCCATGAAGAGTGAACAGGTTATATCCATTAAACCATCCAAGGGAGCACACATATAACACCTAAATCAAAAATATGGTTTTTGATTTCAAGATACAATATAACCAAACCATATATAAGGACTAATAGATGGTATCAGGATATGTTACTAATAAACATCAAAACAGGTATGACAAAAGTATAATTAGTGCACAAATCCTAGAACATTCCTGTGCCCAAAAGGAAAAAGAATTGGCATGGACTTGGAGAGACAAAATTATCCTAAAAAGTACTTTTATACCAAATGGTCTGGAGATAAACAGTATTAGCATATGTGAAAAAGACTAATGAGAATATGCAAATATTATTATTATTCCAATACAAGTTAAAAAAAAACATAGATAAATAAATCATATGTAGCATTGTCTATAAAGAAAACAGTAATACCTATGGTTAGATGTTCAAATGTTATTTCTAACCAACATCCACTAACATAAATCAAAAGAATGGTGATCGCAAAAGATCATACCAATATAACTGTATTACACACTAGAACATTCATCACATACAATCCTAGCAACCTCGTTCGTATCCTAGTTCAAAATCTGATATTGTGTGAACAAAGCATATAGCCTGCTGGTATTAAACATTCATGTAATTCAAACACATATGTCCATAGTTTCCAATATAGTTTCAAAAAGTATATACGAGAGTTTATCTGTAATGAGAGGTCTGAATGATGTTAAATAATGTCCAAAAAATAATGTCCCCACTCACAAAACATAGACACTATTGTCCAAAGGAGATTATAATAGTATTGCAGAATTCAACGCCAAAAAATATGCCAATGCAAGTCCAGGCACACTGATCAGATTCCCAGTTCAAAGTCTGATGTTCAACGGCTTAATAAAACACACTACCCATTCCTGTATATCACGATACTTGCAACGATTGAATAGTCAAAAGTACATTACCAAACAAAAATAAAATGTCCCCCAGAGGTTGGTTAGAGTAAACTGTCACAATCTACGATGGTAATCCAATCAAATAGGCCAATAGATACCTCTAAACCGTGGTAAATATTCATAGAGCAATGAGTGTAGTGGGACGCCCGAAGAAACACCGCACCACACAAATTAAAATAGTTCCACAATAGGCCAGTTGACAAGTATCTTCTTCAAGCAATGAATGTCGTCAGGGGCCCAAATCAACACACCACGCAGCAAAAAAATAATTCCACATTCGCGTAATTAGAAAAAATGACTCACCGAGGATAGCTCGAACCTCAATATGCTATAATCCACATAAAGTTCTTTGTAATGTGAAAAACAAATGAAAAATAAAAAAGAGAAATGTCTGAATTCAAAGACTATGCAAGCCAGCCACATAAATGAAAACGAACAGCCAAGGAAATAGATGAGGAAATTGAAACATTTCAAGAAGTATCACTGCTGAAATGTAATAAGAATAAAACTGAAACCTTAGTGTTGAATCAGTTACTAAATTAATATAAATATAATTGGAAGGGTAAAGAACAAAAATATTTAGGAATAAAATCTATCAATATGCGAGTAGGATTATTAATAATAATTTTGAAAAAATAATTGAAAAAGTGTTACTTGTTAAAAGATGGAATGTTTTTTTTTTTACTTTTGAGGATAGGTCAGTACTTATTAAAATTATTATATTACCCAAGATTTTATATATATATATATATATATATATATATATATATATATATATAATGGGTCTAGGGCACATGCTCGATTAACATATGTCCGAATCACAAAACATCGAACACACATACACAAAAGCGCTTAACATCGAAAAGCGCTTCCGTGTATGTGTAGTTCAAAAAAAAATCTACATTTCTGCAGGGGGCTTCACCCCCTGCACCCCCCACACCCCCCTACTTTATTATTCTCACTCTGAGATCACATCACACTACAGTGAGGAAAAGGGAATTTTCCCTTACCCACACTGTAGCCCGATCTACGAAACAGGCACACATACATGGAAGCCCATGTTGATGTTAAGTGCTTTCGTGTATGTGTGTTTGATGTTTTGTGATTCGGACATATGCTAGTCGAGCATGTGTCCAGATCCCATATATATATATATATATATATATATATATATATATATATATATATATGGGTCTACTTCTAATGACCGAAATGCCGATTCGCCGACAGTGAAATCACCGACGCCAGAAAACCGACAACACACAAACCCGACAACGCGAAACACCGAACACCATAACACCGACACACTACACGTAAACAACACAGTACACTACAACACATATCCACTAGCCCTAACCCAAACCCTAACCCTAAGGTCCGACACTACCGCACACTCTCCCTACCTGCACCCTAACCCTAACTCACTTACACACCCCGAACCCCAAGCTCCGACAATACCGCACACTCTCCCTACCTGCACCCTAACCCTAACTCACTTACACACCCCGAACCCCAAGCTCCGACACTACCGCACACTCACCTATCACACACCCTAACCCTACATCCCTGAGTATTGCACACTTACCTGTCCGCTCCCTACTCCTAAATCCCTCACTATCGCATACTTACCAGGTCGCGCTTACACATTCCCCTTGTCGGTCTTCCGTCTGTCGGGATTCGAGCGTGTCGGTCAACTGCGTTGTCGGTCGTTTCGTGTCGGTGATTTCACTGTCGGCGAATCGGCGTTTCGGTCATTAGAAGGAGACCCCATATATATATATATATTGCAAGAGAGTGGAAAACAATGTTAACTTCATCCTTATTGTATCCTAAAAAGCCTAGAATTGCATTTAGAAATCATATAAGAGTATGGCAGTATTAGCTTCCCAGATGTAGAGTCTTATTCTGTTGCTGCAAATGTTAAATCTATTAAGCTGCCAAGTTATATAAGTTAATTGTAAATAATAATTTTGATGCAAAATTCTGGAACTTTTTAGATAGTAGTGAATTGAGTGACTCAATAGATGGTAAGAATAAAACTTTATTACTTAAATCAGTTAGTCAAACTTCTTTAGGCTTATTCTGGAAAGTTTTTATGTGGAAATATATACATAGAATGTTTGATACTCTCTACAACATCTCAAAGTTTATAAAATGACTTCTTCATTTTGTTGTAAATATAGTAAAATGTAAAAGCTGACTGGATACACATGTTTATGGACTGTGAAAAATTAAATGTGTACTGGGAAGAGATAAATATGTTTTTAAGGGCTTAAGTTATTCTTTAACTAAATCAGTAATAACAATGAATGTTCCCTTCTTGTATCTATAAAAGCCAAAGAGCAAAAAGTGTTTAGGGCTCTTCTGGTAGTTGCTATAAAAGTTATTACAAAAAAAAAATGGAAATCAAATTCAGTTCCTATGTTCAAAGAGTTTTTAAATTTAACAGCAATACTATGTAAAACTGAAAAAGAAGTGATCAGATCATAAGACTTTAGTGGTTGGTATAACCTTGAAATATTGCTATTGAAATAACAAGTCTCTTAATGTGTTAAGTGTATAAGATTGCCTTGTTGATTCAGTATGTTCTTATCACTGTATACTTTTGAACAGTTGAAGCAAATGAGTGAAAAAATCCTAAAAGATTATTTAGCATTCAAAGCAATCTTACATTGATATCACCCATCATCCAAAAATTCACTGCATGGAGGAGGAAAGATTAACAGAAAAATGTCACATAGCAGTAAGCAAAAATGTATTTCAGGTTGTAAATAAAGTGCATTAAAATACAATATAATTTAACTGAGACAGCAGAATAAATTGGGAGGCACAATCATGCACATTTAGTAATAGACTATCAACCAAATAAAACACATATTTACAAAGACAGGAATAACAGACTAAAAAAACACTGGTATATATATATATATATATATATATAT
Organism: Protopterus annectens; assembly: GCF_019279795.1. NCBI lineage: Eukaryota > Metazoa > Chordata > Ceratodontiformes > Protopteridae > Protopterus > Protopterus annectens. The sequence continues at coordinate 291,115,819 of NC_056751.1, read as the reverse complement.
ATATATATATATATATATATATATATATATATATATATATATATAGATATATATATAGTATAAGAAGAAACAATACTTGATGGAAAACACTTGACTTCCTGAGGATATCCAAACAGACAATTAAAAATGCCAAATGCAATGAATAATTAAAAAAAAAAACACAGCCATTCAGGTTCAAACTTCTTTACTCCTATATAACATCTCTTAATTAAATCCAAGAAAAAAAACACTACATGCTCCACAGAAACCTGGGGGGCATCGGATACAAAATCTGCTGGCTGCAACATTTTACCACAAACTACTAAAATGCCAAATGTAGCCAAACTGGCTGTCTATTGTTTTTTGAATAATTTTGCATTTGGCATTTCAGTCGTTTGTGCTGGAATGTTGCAGCTAGAAGATTTTGTATTAGGTGTCCCCCTCCCCCCACCAGCTTTCTGCAGAGCATGCAACGGGTTTTTTTCTTGGATTTAATTAAGGGATGTTATGTAAGAGTAAAAAAGTTTGAACCTGAACGGCTGGCAGGCTGTTGTTTTTTGAGATATCCATACAGAGACTGATTTTTTTTGTAATAAAAATATATGTAGCAACACAGCAATATTACCAAAATCTCATCTCAGTTTATTATGCTATCATGATTAGAATAAAATTCCATGAAGACAGCTATTATAAAAGTAATCATCAAGCATAAGTCCAATATACAGGAAAATATATGACCAAATTGTTTCTTCTGAAGAGATCCAGCATGGAAGACAAAGACAGCTGCAACAATATATTACAAAAGAAGGGTAGCGATGCTACAGAGTCTCCACTATGTTAATGGGTGATGAAGAATCATGGAAATATATTAATAAGGTGATATAACATTGCTTTATGTATCAGAAAAAGAATGAGAAATCAGCCCAGCATTATAAAAGCATTTAACCCATCAAAGGTACTTGAGAAGTAAGAGCACACACTACCAGGGTGCTTAATCAAATCAGAGCTATATAAACCAGGCTTTAATGCTTTTCTTATATGCCTAACTGAACATGTTCTCACCAAAAATGTTTTCTTCTGTGGCAAACAATGTTATCTCCAAATACGGTGTACTGCAATGGGTGCATTATTTGCCCCCATATATGCAGATTTATATATGGCATACATAGAAGAACAAATCATTTATGATGTTGCACACAACATTTATTTGATGGAAATTGATATTTGGCGTAGATATCTGGATGATTGCTGGATGGTGTGGAGGTCTGACGTGGAATACTTGATGGAATTTGTTGAGTATCTCAATGACAATAAATGAGGTTTACAATTTACTATCAACTATGACCAACACAAGATCACATATTTGGATGTGCTGGTCACAAGGAATAAGGACAACACCCTCCGTACAGAAGTATTCAGGAAATATCCAGAATATAACACCTTACTCCACGCATCCAGCTTTCATCCAGCACATATTACCAAAAACATCCCCAAGTCTCAATTTATTAGGATGAGACATATTTGTTCAGAAGAAAATACCTTTGAGGTTTTTCGTAAAGATTTGTCGAATAGGTTCCAAGAAAGGGGCTACAGCATGGGTTATGTACATACAGCAAGCAATTATGCTTCAAATTTAGACAGAGAAGACCTTCTTAAGTATAAACATAAATTATAGAACACAAATAACAATCTACGATTTATTACTACATATGGTAGAAATACCAACAGTGTCATTGATGCCATCATACGACACTGGAACATCCTTCTAGCTGTTTTGTCACAACATTTATCCGAAACCTGCATGTTCTCATTTAGAAGGGGGAAAAATCTTGGATCTCATTACAACCACTATAAACATCACCATGATGCCACTAATCAGAATATGACCCAAACCTTAATTTCTGGAGATAAACTTGTGGGCTGCATGCCATGTGGTCATTGCAGCCATTATAAACATGTGTTAAAAACCAAACAATTTTCCATCAGCAATTGCAGTACTATATATGATATCAGGTTATTTGCAAATTGCAGCACGGATTGGATCATCTACATGGCCTCTTGCAGTTGTCATGCATTTTACATAGGACAAACATCCAGACCTCTTAAGTTACTTATTTCTGAACACTTCAGTGATGTTAAATGTAAGAGAATGAGTAACGCCCTGTATAAACATACTCTTAAACATACCACAGCAACATTTAATTTCACCATCATTGATAAAATAATAGGTGGCAGATCTAATAAATCTGGTTGGCACAGCAAACTAAATGTAAAAGAAAAGAAATGGATTGTGAAATTAGGTGGACTTTTCCAGCCTGGTCTTAATGAATATTTATGATTTTGTATACTAATGAATATTCATGAGCTCACCACTGAAACTTTGTGATTAATTATTTCCATGTGTATAAAAGAACCTCAAGATGTTTTGGGAATTTACACTGATGAAGGCTAGGTTAGCACCATAGCCGAAACCGGTCTGTTTATTCTTGTGTTTTTTTATTTTTTAACTAATTAAATTAGTTTATACAGTTCACAGTTACTGGCTTCTGCTTTTTGTTGACCATGTATTTTTGAGCTGTGCAATCACTTCCATGCAGGGGAATTCCTTTTGAAAGCTGCTGAACTCAAGACCAAAAGCTGGGGGAGAACTGCTTAGCACACTAATAAAAGATCAGTGCCTAAACAATGTTGACATAAGTTAAAATCCTTGTTGAGGTAAAAGAGGCAGGAATCCCATGTGCATGATCCTTAACTTTGGACTTGTCTGTGCATCTGCCAGACAAGAGATACAATATACTAGTAGTCTGCAACTACAAAGCAACAAAGTTGCAAACAGTATCATAGAATAATAAGAGCAGCGCAGTACAGCCAGCAGGCAAAGAGTACTGCATTTAACAGTCATATATAATAATCAACATATGAGGAACAAATCAACATAAATGAGTGGTTTACAATGAAAATATAAATCTCTCACAGATCCTTTAATCTTACTAATAAGTGTAATGACATTTTTAACAAACACACACAAAAAAAAAAAAACAAAAAAAAAACAGCTGAGTAATGATTGGGCAACAATCATTCAACATTCGCACTGAACTGGGCAAAGTTCACCCTTACAGAGTAGTAAGTACATACAGCCACCGCAATAACATGAATATAGCAAATAGAATGCAAGTACCATGATTAATTATGAAAATGCATAACATTGCACCCACTTAAAAAACATACTAGTAGATGAAAGGCACAGTAATTAAAACCCATAACTAATTATTTTCCTTTGGGTTTAAAACTGAATAAAGAAGCAAACAATAGAATAATCATTCTTTATTTGTTGAATCTATGTGTTATTGTTGTTCTTTTCTGGGAAATGCAAATCTATCAGAGAAAACACTGAGAAATGTAATAACTTTTATGAATCAAGTATTTAGAAAAGTACATAGTTTTGTCTGGCATTTCAGTATTCTGTAGGTAGTCTGGTTGAAAATGTGACTTAAGCCTGCTCCAAAAGAGAAATCTTTATTGACTTTAACAGCCTTTAAGATCAGGGTAGGTATACTGAAAAATAGTAAAGCAGAAGCTCCAATGAACAAATTCAATGACTAACAATTCTTCTGGAACTTTCAAAAGTGAAAACATTTCTTAAACCATTCCTATCATTTCTAAGCTTTCAAACTTTTCTCTCCTTCTCCTGGTCTAACTATTCTTTGACCATGTCCCCTGGTTTTTCAATCCACACAACCACAAATCCACTATTTGTTCTTTACAAGGCAAGCATTCAGTTAGTGGGTCCTCTAACTCCTAGGAAATCCATTCTTATGGTGTTCATTGTGTAGCACCTATGAAGCAAGGCATTCAGTGGGGAGCTGTAGACAATGAATCTGGAGTTTCCAAGAATATGGCAGCAGATTAAACTACCTTGCTATGGGAATTATTAGTACAATGGCATTATAACATTATCTTTACTCCCATTAAAGGATAACTAACATACAAGGCTTCTGCCCTCTGTCAGAGGTTACACAGCCAATACATGTCTCAAAATCTTCTTCCAAGATAGGGTAGCTGGTCCTTGGCTACTTCATCATAGCCCCTCCAACTGACCCCACCAGTGACCTGAGTATGTTCACAAAATCATGTCACAAGTATTGCAGATGGATGTCCTTCTTTTGTTCAATTGATCAAAAATGGTAGTCCTTTGATTACAATGACATTTTTTGTGGCTATGTGCTTCTAGATCCAGAAGTTTATAGCTAATGAATACAATAACCATGTGGAGTTCACTAATCCTAGTTTCCATAATAAATAGTTTGTTTTTATAGCTGGATATACACTGTTCAGAGTCTTCCATCCACGTATTAAGCTAGATGGGATTTTGTTAACCTTCGAGGACTGAATGGTGTCCGTAATAGCTCACTGTATCATTGTTCATGCTTGTTGCATCTCAATAGCAAATAGATTGTTGTCCAGCTAGGCTCTAGTAAGGGAGAAACATTTCCCTTTTTCTAACATCTTCAGACACTTAAGTTTCTGTTTCTTTAGAGACCAAGGAAGAAAGAGGTCTGAATCTCCATTTATTCCATTTTATTTACAATCCCTGACAATATTGTGGACTGCCTGGAACATTCTACAGTTGTGCCCTGAAAGTGGAAAATTCACTTACAGGAAGGTTGATAAAACTACTTCTTGCATAAGAATAATATGAACTAATGATATGAGAAAACGTGTATTTCTCTTGAAACTGACTTCCTTTTCTAAAAAAAACCTAACAGCATTCCATTCATAAAGAATACAGAAGCAACTGTGATCCCTTATACTCATTATAGAGTACAACCAATGACTTTCGCCATTTATGCTTCTTTCAACTGTCTTTGAATTTATCTCAGTTTTTGCTTTTTCTCTTCAGTTTCCTTGACTTCATGTTTAAAAAAAAGCTTAGTTTGCATAGAATAGTAATCATAAGTGTTGTCAGTAAATCTATTGTATATTTCCTTCATGTGTTTGAATAATCATAGAATATGGAATATGAATATGTTTATACAGGGATCCTGTTAATCAGGATTATGTAAGTCAGTATGACTGATGAACTTGAATATGCTATATGCTTTTGTAAATGAGATGCTTATTTACCTGTAAAATTTAGCTTCACTGGGGGCTCCATTCCCTCCCATTTTCTCCAAATCATCTTTGAATACCTTCTGGTTTAATATCATGCACTTAGTTCATGATTTAAATGCAAATTGTTAAACTTAAGTTCTGATTTTTTTCTTTATTTAGGTGGGAAGCATGCTTAAGTTTTCCAGAAAACTGTCATAAAGAAATATATGCAGCATACCAGTGCCGAGGAAAGATGGATGAAAACAGACATTTTCTACAAAATAAGGTAAGTTGTGACAATGACTGACTTCTTCAATGGTGTAGCCAGGCATACTCTTTGTACTCTGCTGAGTACATTTTTTTCTGAGCATCATATCAACTTGGCCAAGTTATGTTTAAATCTGTCTAAATGAATGACTTTAATGACAGATTAAATATTGCTAATCTAAAAATGATATTTTTAATAGTTTTAGGGGGAACAGCTACATATTTGGGGACAGCATTTTCAGAAATGTATCCATTTTAAGTGATAGATGTCTGGGGGGGGGTAGCACTAAGAGTTGTGAGTACAAAGTGGAATTTGCATGCTACACCCCCTGTTTCTCATGCTTTAAGATTTCCTAAATCTGTGTAAAAAGTTGTCTAACACATCATCAATAAATTAAAATGATATATTTAAAATGTATTGTCATTTTTCAACATAACAGATATAGCCAATATACTGGCCGACAGATTCAGTGCCAACTTTACCCCTCTCCCCACCCCAAAGGACCAATCACCACAATACCAGTAGATTGTCAGGCACCCAGTATTACTGCTGCATAGGTTAAAACAGAACTGTCCAAGGCCAAGAATACAGCTTCTATGGGACCCAATAATATCCCTGGCTGTGTTCTACATGAACTACAGAGTGAACTGGCACCTCACCTGTGTGCCCTGTTCAATCACAGCCTCACCTCAGGCTTTGTCCCTACTGAATGGCGCACTGCTACAGTCATCCCTCTCCATAAAGGAGTAGTGACTACAGACCCTGGGAGCTATCGCCCCATTAGCCTGACAAGTCTGATATGCAAAGATATGGAACACATCATCATGGACCTAATAAACAAGGATATATGGAATCTCCAAACTCTGGATCCCACACAGTTTGGTTTTGTGAAGGGTACATCATGCCTGCTCAACTTGGTTGACTTCTTTAAGTCAGTCACCAGAGCTGTGGATGAAGACATGGTGGTTCATACAGCCTACCTTGATCTGGCCAAGGCCTTTGATACCATTCCCCACTCAGGAATCACAGAAAAACTCACAAAGCTAGGCATCAGTCCCTATATCACTAGGTGGGTTGCAAACTGGCTCACAGGTAGAACCCACAGTGTGAAAGTATATGACTCCAAGTCAGACTGCTGACCAGTCACAAGTGGAATCCCACAGGGTTCAGTCCTGGGTCCTCTCCTGTTTGGTATCTACTTCTCTGAAGTCCAGGCCAACACGAAGGGACTTTGGCTGACAAAGTTCGCAGACTATTGCAAGTTGGGAGCTATTATTAACTCCCCAAGTGATTCTGACATCCTACAGAAAGGCCTCAATGACATCAGTGACTGGTGTCAGAACCATGGCCTTAAGCTCAATGCCAAAAAATGTGTTATCATCCCCTTTGGGAAAAACCCAGTTCCCATGAATTACCACATCGATGGTAGTCCACTGAACACAGAAGGCATTATAAGAGATCTGAGAACCCAGGTTGACAGCTACCTCTCTTTTGACCACCGCATTGCCATTGTGGTCAGAAAGTCCTTCTATGTGGCACATCTCATTACTAAGGGTTTTGCATCCAGGAAGAAAGAGGTCATTGTCTCCCTCTACTCTTCCCTCATTAGGCCAATCATCGAGTACAATGCCCCATTTGGCATGTACCTCATTAGATACCTGCAACAACTGGAGAGGCCGCAAAAGTACCTCACAAAGAGGATCCTAGGCCTTAAACACTTGTCCTATATGGACAGACTCAAAAAACACCAACTATTCTTTGTCTCATATCGTCTACACAGAGGTGATCTCTGCTTGACTTACAAAGCCATGTCTGACCCAGCTCTGTTAGAAATGCTACATCTAAAGAAATCCCAATTCCTCCACACCACATGCTCCAGAGACCTCAATCTCATTACCACAATCAACAGAACGTCCTGGAGGGACAGGTTCATAACCCAGAGACTGCCCATGCTATGGAATAGACTTCCCATACATGTCAAGCAGAGCACCTCACTGGCCTTCTTCAAGAGAAATCTTGATGAGTGGATGGGAAGTAGACAATTCACCCTGGGGATCACTCCAGTGGCTCTACTCGACAGAGGCACTGGGAACTAAGGTTGGGTAGCATGATGCCAGGGTAATCCTATGGGCTACGTTTGTAAAGGCTCCAGGGCCATTAGCTAGTACACAGCTATGAACCTATATGTGTCAGAGGGTTATTTGCAAATTAAAAGTATATAAATATTCTTAAACAGAAGTTTCAAAATATAGAAGATCCCACAGAAGTTTTACATTCTGACCTAAAAGCTATATGCATAGAATGCATTTTGCTTGTACTATTACTCTTTTGTTATTTATATATTTATATGTTCCTTATTATGCAGACACCATAATGCACAAGCATGCTGGGAAATTTCTAAAGCTTCAGTAACAGAGGATACATTTCAATACACTGCCTAGTGTGATCCTCCTTAAATCACTTTAAATGATGCCATGTTTCTACTATGATTGTTCTCAAAATTTACAAATATAAAGAGAAAGTGTGAATCAAATTGTGTTTTTATTAAGAAAACACTGGATGAGTAAAATGTCAATGCCAAGAATACTCTGATTTTTAAATTTTTTTTCCTAAGATATTTTATAAAGAATAGTTTATTGATATATATATTTGCTATCTTAAGCTATCATAACAAAATATATATATATAAAAGATAACACTATCAACACATTTAGCACATGTATTTTTCTAAAAACATTTTGAACAAATAAAAGACGTGTCACTGTTTTTAACATCATACTTGGAGCAGATGTACCTATACCATAGTATCATGCAGAATATGAAAAGAATGAATATAATCTTCTTTGAAAGTTTTCTTTAGTTAAAACTAATGCCATAGTACTATACATACATGCAGCCATCACAGTGCTTATTGTAAGCATAATTAACATGTATAAATACAGGTGATTGTAAGTGAAGCATGAGGTTATTTCCACAGCAGTATTCCTTGAGAGACTATATCATACAGTGTCCTTAAAACAGCACAACAGCAGGTGGTCAGAATGCTTGCTGATATTATGTCTTGCCATAGTCATCTAGGTGAGTGGAGTGGTCACTAGGCCCTTTTCAGCTAACAGCCTGGGGCATGAGGTAAAGACAACAGTTCTACATAAAGCATCCATAACAATTAAGGTGGAAAATATAAGCAATATATAGGTATAATCACAATATTAACTAGTCTAGCTTTACACGTGAGGTATTTATTATAATTAGCACAGACCAGGATACCATATATTACATATTTATGAGCAAGTTGCCAAGCAGTCTCTGCATAGCCATAATACTAAGTGCCCACACAGCAAATCAGTATTCTACTTGAGTAAACCTCCCTTACCACAAATTGTCTCCTGCTTATTTTCCCTGATCTTCCAGCTGCTTGACACATTCTGAGAGTGTCCTGACTTAATCCTGCTCCATCTTTGGCAAATAAGAATTTTATTTTATTGTTTTGCATTTCAGTTAACTGTTTAGAGTGCATTTGCTTTATTTTTGTTTTATTTGTCAGTGCTGCCTTTAAATTAGTTTAAAGGTCCCTAATGCTTAAAACTGCTTTATTAAGGTAGTTTAAGTTGTTTTATTGTAGCTTACCCTCCCAAGCAATCTTTCCTGGTGTTATTACATCAAGAGGTTAGTAGTGCCTTGTATAGACATAAACACCCAGAAAGTAAATTTTATCTACAAAAATTCCCTTAGAACTGAAATCTGTAACTTAGTGTGGCTAAAACAAAGCCATTGTGCAGAGACAAGCTTAGAGCAGCCAGTTTGCACATTAAACAGCACTTCTATCAAATCTTAGTACAAACTAACCTAGTCTAGTTCAAAACCCCAGGGACCATCCAAGGACACCTGTGTATAACTTAGTCCATGATCTGCAGTAGCCCACCCAGATACAGGTCTGGATATCATGACTATGCAATTTCCTAACATTCCATTTGTCGGCTTGGTAGATATTGGCATCCTGAGACATTGTTGCAATTACCTTATATTCACAAACAACCATTTCATCCTTAAAGAAACAAACACAGTATGCAAGAGACTCACATACACAATTTCACTGGAGGCAAAAATCTCGCATGCAAACAAGACTGTCAATAATACACACACTAAATCTACTACACATAGTGTCCACTTCATACATAGACCAACTTATGCTGAGGCACTAAAAAGTAATCTTCACAAACCTCAAAGACCTCCTAAGCCTATAAATGGCAATGCCTGTCCTCAGCAATCTCTAAAGCACTCTCCAAATGCAATACCAACCACACGTATGCCTTCACCCAGTGAAACCACAAGATCATAGTCCATAAGCCAAGCAAACACATCACACAAGACTATTTTCATAGTGGACTCCTTTGTACGGCACACAGATACTCCCACTTACCAGATTGAACAAGAAAAAAATAATGTTTAGTTGCTTATCTCTTGCCAGAATCTGCCAAGTTACACACACATGCACTCAAATCACTACACCATGGGTACCAGTAAGATTCTGTCATAACCCATGTGGCATTAATGACCTGAAATGTATTTCCCTGGACTATATGCAGACAGACATTGTTGATATCTCTGAATATTTGTCATAGGCAGGTATGTGACTTGCTTTGAGCAGCATTCTACCTTCACCAAGGATGATGCCACAGTATGAACAAAATATGATTTACTTCAATAATTGACTTCCTTTCTGGTGTCTTTCTAGAGGGATTCAGTATTTGTGAGCATGGGAGGACAGTTTTTAACCATGTTACTTTGTAAAGGATGATATGTACCTGTCCACCTTAGGCTTCTGAATACTGGCTAAAACTTTATATACCTCCACTGGATCCTTTCTAGGCAATGCCAAATTGACAAGCTTACTGACATAGCAAATAAGATACAAAAAAACCTAGAGGTGTTACTGCCAAAGCTAGAAGCTAGAAAACAAGAAGCTCCAAACCCTGCAAGCTCTCCTCCCTCCAGAAAATATAGACCTCTGTTACCGAGGCATGGTTTAAATCTCCAGAAAATAGGTTCATTGGTTCATAGGTTCATAGGTTCATACTAGGCTATCTGCCCTAGGGCATTTATAAGCCTAGCCAGAGTGTGTTTGGCTTTCGCCACCCATTTTAAATTAATTTGCTATGCCCTTTTTCGAGGTTAGTATACTGTGCCTCTGTCTAACAGTGACACAGAAGTGATACCCGAGGTAAACCTACGATCCCCCATCCACTCATCAAGATTCCTCTTGAAGAGAGTCAATGAGGGACTCTGCCTAACCTGGACTGGGATTTTATTCCAAAGTGAAGGGAGCCTCTGGGTTATGAATCTGTTTTTCAAGCATGTCCTGTTTATTTCAGTGCTGAGGTTCAAGTCTCTCGAGCGCGTAACTTGATGGGATTTGGATTTTCTGAGGTGTAGCATGTCCATTAATTCTGGGTTGGACATGACTTTATACGTCAGGCACAGATCGCCTCTGAGCAGGTGGTATGCCACTGAGTAGAGCTGGAGTTTCTTTAACCGGGCAGCATATGGCATCTGTTTGAGCCCTTTGATCCTCTTGGTGAGGTACTTTTGAGGTCTTTCCAGTTGCTGCAGGTGTCTGGTAAGGTACATCCCAAAAGGGGCATTGTACTCAATTATGGGCCTGATGAGGGATGAGTAAAGAGGCACGATGACCTCCCCTGATCTAGATGTGAATCCCTTCATGATTAGGTGGGCTATATAAAATGTTTTTCTAACCACTTTGGCCACGTGGTTGTCAAATGAGAGATTGCTATCAACTTGGGTCCCCAGGTCCCTAATTACTTCTTCCGTACTTAATGGATTACCACTTATGTGGTAATTTGTGGGCACTTTGTTTTTACCAAAGGGGATGACTATACACTTTTTGGCGTTTAGCTTGAGGCCATGGCTCTGGCACCAGCTGTCTGTTTATATGAGGCCCTTTTGGAGGATGCTTGTGTCAGCTGGAGAGTCGATTATGGCGCCCAGTTTGCAGTCATCTGTGAACTTGGTCAGCCACAGTCCTTCCGTGTTGGCCTGTACCTCTGAGAAATATATACCGAACAAGAGAGGTCTAAGGACTGAGCCTTGTGGGACGCCACTTGTAACTGGTTTGGAGTCTGACATGGCTCCAGCAATTCTAACCATGTGGGTTCTGTCCTTGAGCCAGTTTGCAACCCAGTGACATAGGGTTTATATTTAAGCTGGTGAGCTTATCTATAATGCCCGAGTGGGGTATTGTATCGAAGGCTTTTGCGAGGTCCAGGTAGGCTGTGTGGACCCCTTCCCCTCGTCAATGGCCTTGGTGACTGTTTCAAAGAAATTGACCAGGTTTAAGAGGCAGGATCTGCCCTTAACAAAGCCGAACTGGGTAGGATCCAGTGTCTGTAGGTCCCCAATATCTTTATTTATAAGGTCCATGATGACCCTTTCCATAGCTTTGCAGACCAAGCTAGTCAGGCTTATGGGGCAATAGTTTCCAGAATCCGTTGAGGCACCACCTTTGTGGAGAGGGACCACCGTTGCTGTACACCACTCATTGGGTACATATCCTGTAGTAAGGCTGAGATTGAACAGTTGTTTTATGTTTGGGTTTAGCTCTTCTTAGTGTTCATGTAGGACGCAGCCCGGGACACCATCTGGTCCCATTGATGCTGTGTTTTTTGCTTTGGAGAGGGCGGCTCTTACCTGAGCATCTGAGATGTCAGGGGGGCAGCACTCTGCTGGGATATATATTTGCCCTTTTGGTGGGGAGGGGGGGTGGAGTTTGTACTGAACCTGTCAGCTAGGATGTTGGCAATGTCTGTGGGTTCGGTATATTTTTTGTCATTTTGGACTAATTCTGAGCATATCTGGGAATTCCCACCCAGGTTCATAACATAACTAAAGAAAGCCTTGTGATTATCCTTAGTGTCCTGTGCAATTTTTCTCTCGAAGCTGGCCTTAGACGATTTTATGAGTGCCCGTAGTTTTTTGCTAATACTAATCAGAGATGCCTTTCCTTTTTGGGATTTTGCTCTATCATGTAGTAGCTTCCTCCTTCTATTGTATAGTTTGTTTATGGCTGGGGTCCACCGGACAGGACATCTGCCTTTGGAGGATTGGGTCTTGGTTTTATCTGGGATTGCATGATCCATGCATTCCTGAAGGTGTACATAGAATGTGTTTATAAAGGATTCTGCGGTCTGGGCCGTATTTTCCACAGGCCCGGGGGCTTTGAAGGATTCCACCTCGGTTTTGAGGAGTGTGAAATTTGCTTTAGAGAAGTTTTTCACTGTGGTTTTTTGGGCAGGGGGTGGGGTCGGGATGTGAATATCCAGTGAGATTAGTTTATGGTCTGATCTTACCAGTGAGGGATACACTTCTGGTCTGGAGCATAGTGTTGGTGATGATCAGGTCCAGTATGTTTTCCCCTCTTGTGGGAGTGGTAACAAGTTGTTCCATAGCATTTGAGTTTATAAATTCTAGGAACCTTTGGGCTAGGGTGTTGGAGCTAGAGTAATGCTCCCAGTCTATGTTTGGGTAGTTGAAGTCGCCCAATATAATGGTGTTTGGAGAGACCTTCATATTTTCCAGTGTTCTCAGGAAGGCTGAGTGGAGTTCCTGGGTTTGGGAGGGTGGTCTGTAGCAGGCTATAAACTGGAAGGCAGATCCTAAGACTGGCTGCACACTTAGAGCCAGGCATTAATAATCAAGTGTCAATTAAACCAGCTTTGGTATCCAAAGGATAAGTAGGATGCGCGCAGTATTTATTTGATACATTTGTGGGTGACCATAGCTTCTTAGACATGTGTTAAGTATTAGCTTTATCCATTGGCCTTTATATCTAAAGTTACAATTATAGATATATATAGGCTTTATGGAGAAATAAGTTAGTTTCATAGATAGTATATATTTATTTATATATACCTTTGACAAAGATAGAAGTTGTCTTTCAGGTATAGCTTTTTGACCTGTACATATACTCAGGTATACACTATTTAACTATTCATCTATTCTGTGTATATATATTTTTTAGTACACACAATAGTCATTAGTTATTAAGTTTATTAACTTTATCTATTTATTTATTTATTTAGATAATATGAGATTAATATTAATAAGTCTTTTTTGTATTATTATCATATTCTGTATCTTATTTCATACAGTCATAGTCCTTAGGTCTTTTGAGTGTATGAATGATATAGTACTGAAGGAAATTTTAATTAATCCATCTAAGTAATAACATTTGATATATTCTTTAATAATTGTTTTTATATATCAAATGAATTAATATCATGACGTATTAGTGCATATGAATGCTTTTTTAAACACCACAGATATGCCATGTATAGTGATTTGTTTTATTTTATTTTATTTTATTTTATTTTGCTCATTATTATTCTCATAAATGTGATATCATGAGATATATGTATATATATATTTTTTTGATTGAAGTGTCTGGAGGACGAATATATTACATTACATCATATATATACACATTTATGATACATTTATTTAATTAGGTATTTGGGGATATGAATTTTATTGCTTTATGTGTTTTTACTAATCATTATGATCATGTTCAATACGCTATATTTTTGAATATGACTTCAGCTTTTTTCATCTATTTTTTATCTAATTTTTCACCAAGGTGCTATATGCACTTGTAGTATAGCTGAAAGAAGAGATAGTCTCATTCTAAGGAATCAAAATAACGTGATTATAAAACAATATGTGTTAGAGCAATACATCAATAGGTGTTTTAGTATGTGTTTTTACTGTCGCTGCTTCAATAAGATGCAAGCAAGATGGGCTATGATCACTATTTTCGGCTTTGTTTTAATTTAGATGTATTTCTTTAAATAGTGATGTGAGCCCGTTATGAATTGTGTATTAACTAATTAAAACAATTAATTGTTTAATGAGCATTTTCCCGCCTTTCCAATAAGTATTTAAGTTGAGAAGGCACTTTCATTAAAATATCTGATGAAGCGTGGGTGTCCACGCGAAAGCGCTCATTTTCTGTCTCCAAATAAAAGATTTATCCTTTATAAGCGTTATCAGTGTGCTTCGTTTGGTACTCTACAGCATTGTAGCAATTTTGGATGGTTTTTAGCGTTTGATACTACACTTGTTTCCAGTATTCAGCTTTGCCTTTTTGGTGTGGTATCATTCAGCAGGATAGCTACCTATCAACGGTGTATTTTTCTTGGTTTTTTGGTGTTTGCTATCCAGTACGCTATGGAGTCCATCACTCACCAGGATCCGGAGCCGAGGGATGCCTCAGCCTTATGGAATGGACTAACACATCTACAAGACAACCCTTTATTGTCTCTGGACTTTTTAGGAGAAGCCAGACCTGGCGTTTCTACAACTAATGGTGAGAATCTCATGGAATTTCATTCTTCTTTAAGAACAGTTGAAGATAATCTTTATCAGCTACAGAGATATGCCTGGCAACGCTTACATTTAGAAGCATGCATTCATTTCAGGGTGGTTCCCAGGGGCATGCGGGTGTTCTGTATGCCCACCTATGGGGATTCGCACCCTGAATTACTAAAACGCTGGCAGGACTTAAATATAGAACAGGGATTTAAATATGCACAGCTAATGCTGGATTATTTTCTGCCTTTAGAAACCCAGCTAAGAAGCGAGACTGACAAATTGTATCAACAACTAACTGAACGTTTCACCTCAGAATACTGTATAAACAAAATAAACTACACGTTGTCTCAAATTAGTAGCTTTAGTGATAGATTAAGGATCACTAAGCAAAAGAAGCTATTGCGTGACTATCAGGATTTTCAAAAGGGCCGAGTTTTTCTTTGGCCCAGACATCAGGCTTCCAACCAGGAAAATTTGGTATCACAATCCGAAGCTGTCACTGTCCAACCAGCAAAAAAACCAACATTTAAACACATTGTAGCATCAGCGTTACCATCAACGCCTGCCTCCATGACAACTAGGGAAGCGGAAGTTACATCACCTATAGAACGCGTCATGAATGAAATGGGACAAACTGACACACCTCCCCCGAATCAGGAGGCCCTTGTGCAACATACCCTTTCTACATCTACGGGAGCTAAACCAAAGAACACATCCACTGCTTTACCGTCTCTGGCAAGTTTTTTACCCTATCAGAAACGACCTGTCCCCCACATGCAGAGGGGACGATCTTACAGCAGAGGTTCACGGAAGAGAAAGAACTCAGCGGAATCACCAGGAGTGAACAGGAGGAACAAATATTGACTTCTGAGTTACTATTTAATCTGTCTAGTGTTACTCTGGATCGGACTACAACACAAATATTAAATAGAGGGTTGAGCTTTATACCGGCCACGCCGGCCACTCTAACTGGTACGTTGCTTGACCTAAGATTGTTTTGTAGAAAGCTTACGTTGAAACTGCTATTTAAAAATGATGTAACACATGAATCAGAAACAGTAGTGTTTAAGAAATCAAGTATATTTACTCCTGTCACACCGTTACATATAGAATGCTTCCTTAGGGCATGTGAGAATCAGTATTATGTGGTTTTCAGTAAGATGAACAAGAAAGGGAGATACCACAATTTTACTCCTCAGGAATACCGCTCGCTTAAAGAGCTTAAACGAAATACACAGATAGTAATAAAACCAGCAGACAAGGGAGGGGGAGTAGTGGTATTAGACAGTCAGGAATATAATGACAGCATGAATCGAATGCTATCCCACATGGACACTTATAGTTCCATCACCCTTAAGGAAGTAGCAAACATCATCAAGACAGTTAAGGACGCTCTGTATGATCTCCTCATGTGCCGACAGATCAGCCAGGAAACTTATGAGTTCCTTTGTATAGAACATCCCACTGTTCCTACCATAAAAGGTATACCCAAGGTACATAAAGGTAGATACCCTGTCCCTCTGAGACCTATAGTATCGGGGGACAAATGGATAACTGCACATGTCTCTAAGATGATAGAAAAGATTCTGAGACCAGTAGTGGAACAATCATTTACCATACTTAAGGATACTTATAATCTTTTGGAAGATATAAAAGATTTAACCTTAGATTGTACACAAGAATACCTTTTAATTACCATGGATGTTAAAGATCTTTTTACATCTATACCTAATGATATAGGAATGCAATACATAAATGAACTTTTATCACAAGAAACAAACTTTTCAAAAGATAGAGTTATACTCATAGACCAGCTACTGGAATTGGTGTTATATAATAATGTTTTTATGTTTGGTGATTCAACATATCTACAAAAGTGGGGGGTAGCCATGGGCACCCCCTGCGCTAACACCTACGCCAATTTGGTAGTTTTATGGTGGGAGAAACTCTACCTGTTCACACATGAGGATTTCAGATATGTTAAATTCTACAGGCGCTTTGTAGATGATGTGATTCTCATTTGGGAAGGCACACGGTCTTCTTTTGAGTCTTTCATGCAGTTCTTAAATACCACTACTACATTTTTAAGATTTACGCAAGAAGTTTCTGATATAGAAATTAATTTCCTAGATGTCACAATAAGATTAAATCAAGAAGGCAAAATAGACACGACGCTATATAGAAAATCCACATGGAAGAACTCCATGCTTAGCTTTAATAGTATGCATCCTCGACATACTTTCCCAGCCATTGTCAAAAGTCAATTTGTTAGGATTCATAGATTGTGTAACAGACCTGAAGATCTAGACAAGGAAGCACAATACATGGAGGAATTGTTTGTGAATCGAGGATACAACCCTTCCATGGTTAAGACTATCAGATTTGAAGTCCTGGATCAAGCAGCTCAAGGGGAGAAATTTCACTCCACTTTGAGGCATAGAAAAGACAGCTTTATAAGTGAAAAGAACAATGAAGGTAGAAAAAATCAAGTTAACTATGTCATTAGTTATACTAGTGACATTAATAAAATACAACAAGTTGTCAGTAATAATTGGCATATTTTAGCTACAGATCCCCTAACTACAAGCATTATAGGTAGACACCCGAGGTTTGTATATAAAAACAGCAAAAATCTCAAGAGATTATTGTGCAATGACACATACCTCGGAGAGCTACGTGCTAACCATACACTAAATCCCAACATGGCCAGAAAGTTAGGCACTTATCCTTGCTATGCCTGTAAAAGATGTAGTTACATCACTAAAGAACAATATTTTCATCACCCTACCAGCGAATATGTTTTTAGACCATGCTTTTGGGCAAATTGCAATACTTCTAATGTGATATACCTTGCAAATTGTAACAAATGCAAGGCATTCTATGTAGGACTTACAAAGAGGAAACTCCATGAGCGTATTTATAACCATCTATACGACATACGTAAGTCCAAGGACACGAATGCTCTAGCTAGACATACTATAGAGTTTCCAACACACACATTCTGTTTTAGAGTCCTACAAATAGTTGAACAGGACCCTAGAGGTGGAGACAAGGAGAATCAACTCGCACTAGCGGAACTTAATTGGATCCTAAGACTGGCTGCACACTTAGAGCCAGGCATTAATAATCAAGTGTCAATTAAACCAGCTTTGGTATCCAAAGGATAAGTAGGATGCGCGCAGTATTTATTTGATACATTCGTGGGTGACCATAGCTTCTTAGACATGTGTTAAGTATTAGCTTTATCCATTGGCCTTTATATCTAAAGTTACAATTATAGATATATATAGGCTTTATGGAGAAATAAGTTAGTTTCATAGATAGTATATATTTATTTATATATACCTTTGACAAAGATAGAAGTTGTCTTTCAGGTATAGCTTTTTGACCTGTACATATACTCAGGTATACACTATTTAACTATTCATCTATTCTGTGTATATATATTTTTTAGTACACACAATAGTCATTAGTTATTAAGTTTATTAACTTTATCTATTTATTTATTTATTTAGATAATATGAGATTAATATTAATAAGTCTTTTTTGTATTATTATCATATTCTGTATCTTATTTCATACAGTCATAGTCCTTAGGTCTTTTGAGTGTATGAATGATATAGTACTGAAGGAAATTTTAATTAATCCATCTAAGTAATAACATTTGATATATTCTTTAATAATTGTTTTTATATATCAAATGAATTAATATCATGACGTATTAGTGCATATGAATGCTTTTTTAAACACCACAGATATGCCATGTATAGTGATTTGTTTTATTTTATTTTATTTTATTTTATTTTGCTCATTATTATTCTCATAAATGTGATATCATGAGATATATGTATATATATATTTTTTTGATTGAAGTGTCTGGAGGACGAATATATTACATTACATCATATATATACACATTTATGATACATTTATTTAATTAGGTATTTGGGGATATGAATTTTATTGCTTTATGTGTTTTTACTAATCATTATGATCATGTTCAATACGCTATATTTTTGAATATGACTTCAGCTTCTTTCATCTAGTTTTTCATCTAATTTTTCACCAAGGTGCTATATGCACTTGTAGTATAGCTGAAAGAAGAGATAGTCTCATTCTAAGGAATCAAAATAACGTGATTATAAAACAATATGTGTTAGAGCAATACATCAATAGGTGTTTTAGTATGTGTTTTTACTGTCGCTGCTTCAATAAGATGCAAGCAAGATGGGCTATGATCACTATTTTCGGCTTTGTTTTAATTTAGATGTATTTCTTTAAATAGTGATGTGAGCCCGTTATGAATTGTGTATTAACTAATTAAAACAATTAATTGTTTAATGAGCATTTTCCCGCCTTTCCAATAAGTATTTAAGTTGAGAAGGCACTTTCATTAAAATATCTGATGAAGCGTGGGTGTCCACGCGAAAGCGCTCATTTTCTGTCTCCAAATAAAAGATTTATCCTTTATAAGCGTTATCAGTGTGCTTCGTTTGGTACTCTACAGCATTGTAGCAATTTTGGATGGTTTTTAGCGTTTGATACTACACTTGTTTCCAGTATTCCTCTTGTGGGAGTGGTAACAAGTTGTTCCATAGCATTTGAGTTTATAAATTCTAGGAACCTTTGGGCTAGGGTGTTGGAGCTAGAGTAATGCTCCCAGTCTATGTTTGGGTAGTTGAAGTCGCCCAATATAATGGTGTTTGGAGAGACCTTCATATTTTCCAGTGTTCTCAGGAAGGCTGAGTGGAGTTCCTGGGTTTGGGAGGGTGGTCTGTAGCAGGCTATAAACTGGAAGGCAGTTTTACCCACTGTTAGTTGCACATGGATAGTCTCTGATGCTTCGTGCTGTGCCACCAACCTGGAGGTGTGGGTATCTTTGACGAATATTGATACTCCCCCTCCTTTTGTGGTTCGGTCCAAGTTTTGGGGCCGAAAAGCATGGTATGAAGTATAACCTGGTAGTGCTGGGGTGCTCTCGGGAGCCTTGAACCAGGTTTCTGTTACTGCACAGATATTGATGTTCTCCATGCTAAGGAGAGTTTCGAGTGCATGCATCTTAGACTTCTGACGTTGAGTAGCACTACTCTTAGTTTCTTATCCCTTGTGATACCTATGGAGGTAGGTTTGTCTTTTGAGCCTTGCCTAAAAAAGGCACTATGGGGGTAGCAAGAGCCTTTGCCAATATCTGAAAGCCCAGGGGTGATAGATGCAAGCCGTCCCTAGAGAAGCATTGTGGCTTGTCGAGCATGTCATCCCAGGCTGACAGGCATTGGATCCCCTTTGAATGACACCAATACTTAAGCCAGTTGTTGAAATTGATCATCTTGTCTTCATATTGTGGCATTATTCTTGGTGAGGGTAAGATGCTACTCAAGGTCAGGGTCATACCGGCCTGGGCTACATGCTCAGAGAGCTCCTCTATGTCTCTTTTCATGTAGTCCAGGGAGGTACGTCTCAGGTCATTCACACCAGCATGGACAATGACTGAGTCATATTTGTACTTGCCTTGGAGTGACCTGAGTGCTTGTGTTATGTGGCAGATCCTAGCAACTGACAGGCAGCTCACCGTGACCTTCTCCTTGTTCAGCCTGGTGAGCGGGACGTCAGTGTGCCTGACGATAGAGTCACCTATTACAAGTGTATCAGGTGTGTTGTTTAGCCTTAAGGGCTGTGACTGTTCGGCACACTGGCTTTGTGAGATATGTGTTGCATGTGTTTTGTTTTGGGGTAGCGGTTGCTTAGGTGTCTGCTTTGGAGGTCTCTGCTGCTTAGGCAGATTTTTATTTAGAGCCTCTGAGTATGTTTTTGTGTGTTTATGTGTTTGGTTTGCTGTCGTGGTAGGTCTATGTGAGACTGGAATTGTAGTGAGTGTTGTTTCCTTTTCCTCCTGACTGGTTACGCCAGTACTAAGTTGAGAGAGCTTAGCCTCCAGTTTGGCTATATGGTTGCATCTCTCACATGTGTTGGAATTTGTTGGGAGGAGGAGAGGGTTGTCTGTGTACATGAGGCAGTTGTAACATTGCCTCAAGATTCCCAGATTCACCAGCTGGACCGGAGAGGAGATTGACAACTGACCTTTGGACATGCTAGAATAGTATTGGGAATGCCTTTATAATTGAAAAAAAGGGCCAATGGGGAACAAGGTACTCAAGGGGAGTTTGTGAGGGTGTAGTGCTTTTAATTTTTTAGTGCTGACTTATATAATTGCTTTAGTGAGCTAGTGCCAGGTAACTTAAATGAAATGTGCTACAGGTAACTTAAATGCAAAAATGACAAACAGTAACTTTTATTCAAGTGAAACAAGGAAATAAGTACAGTAAGCAATGCAGATATCACTAGGGATCCACAGAAGTGCTGAAAAGCCGCGTTTTAGGTGGAATTAATGTTTCAGGGAAATAACAAGCAAACAAACAGCAAGCATACAAACAAAGCTAGATTCAGCAGGCCTGGATCTAGTCTATGCTACAGCAAACAAGGTGTACCAATTTCACTAACAAACAGTTCAAATATGCAGGCACTATAAGCCTTTAACCAGAAATTCCCAGCTCAGAAGGGCAGAGTCCAGCCTCTCCTCCCACAAGAGTGCACACCACGAACCTTCTTAATGTAAAATAACTGGCCTGAAGCCCAAGTGCTTAAATCAGAACTAATACACTTTTAGAATAACAGACACTGAGCCCTCAATCAGCAGTTCCCAACTTAGAAGGATGTAAGCTACCTGTCCTGCCACCACAGTGCAGGCCACAAACCTTCCTAATGTAAAACAACTAGTCTGAAGCCCAAGTGCTTAGTCCAAAAGACTTAAAATGATAGCTACACTTCAAGTTACTACCAAGCAGTAATAAATACAATTGAATACTTTAAAGAATGCTTGGATTAGTGCTCATACTCTGGCAGTGAAAGGTTTCAGTGCCTTCCACAGCTTTAGACCATCAACTGCACAGACAGGGACAAAAGGTGGAGAATTCTTGATCTATGTTAGCAACAAGCATAACTGTACATTGGTTAAGTAGGATGATGCTCTTGAATTTATCCAAGTGCAGATCACCACAAAGTCCCATACCATAAGTTAACAAGCTATAGGTCATTCTGTATGTTCCTAGAATCCCATAGCTCATACCTAGACCTACTGGAGACACCTACCATTAAACCAATTACCTGTTAATGGGAGACTTTAATTACCTGTCTGTAATAGACTGGGTAAAATGCACTGCCTCATACTCACAAACACAGCAATTCCTGGACTTTATCAACAGAAATACTCTTGATTAGATAGTGTGTACAGCCACCAGGGGTTCAAATGTACTGGAGCTGGTACTCACCAATATTGGAGTGTAGTGCACCCCCCCCCCCCAATGTCATGCTATCACTGGTGAGGCCGGACCACAAAGCTGTCTCCATTGACATAAAATTCAACTTGGCAACCCCAGCAAACCCTGTAACAGTTAACAGTTAAAAGCTATTCCAAAGCAAGCTACATACTACTAAGTGGTAGTTTGTCATAATTCAGTGCCTTTCCCAAACCCAAGTTCACAGTAACCTATACGGAATCATTCACGGACACCCTGTACAACCATATAAATAGCTGTATAAAGGCTGCACTACCTACTAGAAGTAAGCCCAAAACAAACTTTAAAAACAAACCACTCTGGTGGAATCCTAACCTGAATGGGGTATATAAACAAAGGAAAAAAGTCATGGTTAAAATCAAGAAGAGCAACTTCCATAATGATAAGAATGATAAGAGCTATCTAATGAAAGTTAACAGGAAACTAAGAGTACCAATTAAGTCCAACAAGGCCAATTATGAGGTCAAGACAGCCTCACATGCTAAAGACAACCACAAGGCCCTCCACAGCTGTGTCTGAAACTTCAAAGTGTGTAAAACTGGGGGTCAGTAGTGCCAGCTTCACCGAGCAGAGTGGCATAGCGAATTTGCTGGCTGACAAATTCAGCTCAAACTTCACCCTCCACTGCTCTTTGCTTCCCCCCATGAAATACCTACTGGATAACCCCCACCTGAACTATTAACAGAGAACAGGTCCTGGTGATGCTTGCTAAAGCCAAAAACACAACCTCATTAGACCCTGATAATATCCCACAATGTCTCCTAAATAGGTTGAAACATGACCTATCAGGACCACTTGATTCAGTTTTCAACTGTAGCTTCAAAACTGTTTTCCTACCACAAGAATGGAGTACTGCAGTGGTTATCCCACTTCTCAAGGGTGGACCATTAACTGACTACAGAAACTACAGACTTATTAGTCTGACTAGTCCAATATGCAAAGCCATGGAATGGGTGGAATGAATGAATTAAATCTGAATTCCAGTATTTTCAATAAACATCAGATGAATATATGAATGCCTGCTAAAAAGGTATGCAATGCAGACTCAAAAAAGTATAGTAATTAACTGCATAAATCTGAGTTGCTTTCCAGACTTAAGAATTACGACAGAGACTCAATCATAGACATACTTAGGATTCCTCCTGTAGCAATGAGTATCCTGAATTCAGTATATTTCTATCAGCCATTCACAAATTAAAGATGGATCTTCATCAAGAAGCACAGTTCTCTGAATGTAAAAAAGTCATTTGGTGCAACTCTTAGAAATGTGTACAGAACAAACCAGCCAGGCAGTTGGTAGGCTAACATATTATATAAACTTTAATAAAAAGAAAAAAAAACACACAGGATAAGCACTTTTGCACCTAAACAAGGTGCTTCCTCATATCCAATTAAAAACACAGTTAAAAAACACATTTAAATACTAATGATTTAGACCATGTGACTGCAACACCTGTTTTAAAGGTATAAAGTCATTAAGACTTTTACCCTTGGTTGCTTGTTGCTCGTTGACAAGAAAGAAGAGAGAAGTATTAAACCTTGGACTTTCTTTAATACCAATTACGGATTCATAGATACATTTATTTATTTATTTATTTATTTTACATTTGTTGACTGGGATTGTCTGACTGAACTGAAGAGCTCTTTTTCAGTGGAGGCCTGGGGAGAAAAGTTCCAACATATTATACAATTTTCATTATAAATTAGCAGTAAACAACAATGCTACAGGATTATTATAAGGCATTAAGTACAATGTTATACAGTGTCAATAATCAGGAATATAGCATAACTATTTACAAGATGTATAAAAATAAATATGTCATTAAGATGAATATAGTTTTTGTGCTAAGTGGTTACAAAATCCCAGTTTTATCATAATGTAGTTGCATGAAGGTAAGACAATTACAATAGAATGTTTCTCTGAGGTGATTTGCTTAATAGATTTTTAGAAGACAGTAGAAAGTAGTCAAGGAAGATTAGAAAGAGCTAGTGACAAGAGTGAGTTAAGGGCAGAAAGTAGATTAAGGTATGAGAAATAGGGGATGTTAAGGAGGGAGAGTGCAGTGGCAAGACCAGTGACTTTTAAAGTGCTCTTTGGTGGCTGTCTTAAATTGTTTAGGATGTGTAAGGGTCCTGATGAGTACATGAGGTACTAGTAGACTTGAAACTTTTTATTTGTAATTTTGCCTTAAAAATGCAGTTTGGCAACAGATCTGATACTAATTGTCTTTTTAAAAAACAAGCCAGTTTTATGCCTATTTGTCTGCCACTATTGGAAGCATTTTATAAACATTGTGAAGATGATTTGTATGAATAGTTTGGTAGGAAGCTTAAAAAAATTACTTCATAATCTGAATCGAGACCAGTTTAAAACTTTATATGAATTATATAAATGTGATGCTCTGTTTGTTCGTCCAGCTGATAAGGGTGGAGGAACTGTCATTATGGATGCTTTCCACTATATAAATATTATGTTTCTGATGTTGAGTGTCATCAGTATCTATGTTGAATGTAGTAGAGCTGATATACTTAACCTAATAAGTAGAGTGTACAATTTGTTGAATGATCATTAACTTATGTTTTTTAAGTAAATCGCTTTTCGATTACTTTGTGGTTAAGCATCTGGTTATAAAGGTAATATATGGATTATCAAAGATTTATAAAAATTCCACTGATCCACCAATGTGACTGATTATTTCAGAAAGAAACTGAGTAACTGAGCTCCTGGCTGATTATTTAGAGAAACAATTGCATCCACTGGTTGACCAGGTTGAAACTGTTTTAAGAGATACTAAACATTTTTTGAAGAAGTTGTATGATTGGATGGTTAACCATGTCTTTGAACATTTTCCTTTTGTCACAGTGGACATTGTATCCCTATTTACTATTATTCCTAATGACACTGGACTAGAATTTGTTAGGCTTGTTTTGTATGGATGCTCGAACTTTAGTGCCAATAATATAGATGTAGTGTGTTCTCTTTTAGAAATAATTTTAGAGCATAATATTTTTATTTTTTCTGATAAATATTATTTACAACAAACGAGTATAGCTATGTGCACAGTGTGTGTGTGTGTGTGTGTGTGTGTGTGTGTGTGTGTGTGTGTGTGTGTGTGTGTGTGTGTGTGTGTGTGTGTGTGTCTAAATGCAACTGCTGTGTTTGTGTGTGTGAATATTACTTTTTTTTTCCAGTATACCTAGTTGGCTTCTTTTCACCATCAGTCTAGCTCTTGACATAATGAATTAATCCTCACTCTGCACTTAAAATCATTTGAGTTGCAACCACTGATCCAGAGATTTAACATAAGAACCATCATAGCTAGGGTCTTTTTAGATATATTTTGAGTTTGACATCACAGTACTATAGACATAACAATGGCCTTGTCAAGAAGAATTTGTGATGCTTGTTATAGCTGCATCATCAATCAGAAATTGTTACTTTTTTCTGTAGTCTCCCATATTCAGGGAAAGCTGCTTTCTTGTCTACAGCTGTATACAACATGAGTTAACATCCCAGCTACATAAGTACAATTATTCTCCTGAACTTGCTAGTTCTTTTTCGAACAGTCTGGATCTCAGCCTTTGCTGCTGTTAGAAATGTTTGTGATTCACAAGCCTAAACTGAACTATAGGTATCCATATGGCCATCAAATAACAACTGAGGCCCACACTGGATTTGTGATTATTATCTTAGCGGAAGAGATGGATACTGAAAACTACTAAAAATGTAAAGCCTAGTTATGTAATGGCAAAGGCAGAGCTGTAGCTACCTCACCTAGCTCCTGGTGTGGTCCATGATGTACCACCCACCCCCTTAGCTCTTCATCTTCAAAAGTGAAGAGCAAAAAAATGGACTTCAGCTTATTCAGTTTATTATAGAAGCTGATGCAGCCAACCCATGATTCATGCCCCCCCCCCCCCGGTGCGCTTCAGAAGTGAGTGAAGCCATATTGTTATGAGGACTCAAACACAAATCTGTCTTCAGCTTCTTCTTTGTATGAAGACATTAGAAAATGTGCATTTTTGATTCATACCCTATAAATGCATTCCAAAGTTCATGTCATGCCATACTGTCAAATGACAGGCTAGATACCCTGGTAAACCAGCCTTATCCATGACTGTCATCCCTTGAGATATAGTTCTCAGCAAGGATTTTGCACATTTCCAACCAGCCTATGTGCGCCGGTAAGCCATTGATGAAGAATGTCCACTCAGTTGTCCTATACCAGGCCCTGAACCTCAGCACCTGTGTGGGTTTTCAGGGTATGAGAAGGTAGCATTAAAGAATTTGTTCTGAAACTTCTGCTTGCCAGAACTGGTACAGGCCCCTCTCCAGCCTGTGATATTTCTTGCAAAAACACAAGTGAGGTGATTCACAGTCTTCCATTGCCCAAAACTGTTTTACATCTTGCATGCTCTTGTGCCGTTCACCACAGAGGCTAATATTTGGAGTAAAATGGGATATAGTTTTACATAATATTTTGAATTTTATGATGATTTGGGTGATCCTGAGGCCAATGACAGATGAGGATAATTAATTAATTCCTAATCACATCACCAGTGAATGTAACCCTTCTTTGAAGATATCCTCAAGCATATAAGAAACAGTGTGAATTTACCTCTTACCCAGAATGAATTTCAGTAGTCTTGGATTATCCATTTGCTGTAACCAGTCAGAGAGGGTGTCATTAATATAGCAGGATGCACTCTGACTCTGCAACTTTAGTCTGCAAGAAGGCTGATGCTCTCTGTAACTCACTCCCTGAATTGATAGAGCAACATCTTAAGTAGCCTGTTGCTGACTCATAGTAATTCCTTCAGTCCATCAGAAGTATCAGAAACCATAACAGTTTGCTACCTAATTGCTGGACAAGTACTCTTGACATTGGGAGATGAGGTAAGACAGTGGAATTCTCTGGTATATTGGGACTTAGGATCATCAGCTGTATGTCTCATTTGCTTCACTTCCAGTCTGGCTTTATGAAGAAAAATTTGGGAAAACACAGAGATCTCCATGAAACTGGAATCAGGGAAAAACTCAGAAAATAATGACTGTAGCTTATATGGCTTCTTTAGAGGGGCATGATTTGTGCTGCTGTAATTGCAACTGTGTTGACACTTTGTTCATAATAAATAAATAAACATATATATATATATATATATATATATATATATATATATATACACACACACACACACACACACACACACACACACACATATATATATATATATATATATATATATATATATATATAAAATCAGTTTGAAAGTTCATAATCTCGAAAGTGTTTTAACATTTGCAGAAGTGATCAAAACTCATTTGATCGCTTCTGCCATTGTTAAGTCCATGCAAAATAGTGGAGATTGGGGAAACTTCCCTTTCTCCATTGTACAGTGATCTTGGAGTTGGTATGTATAATTATCAGGGAGTGTGGAAGGCACAACCCTCCACATGGGAAGTGCACCGGGGGCTTGCCCTCCTGCAAAAAACTTAAGTGTATTGTTTTTTCACTGTTTTGGCTTTTGATGTTTTGGGATCGATCATTAACCATTTGAGATTTGTGTACTTTGATGTTTAGAAGTATATCCATACAGATGTATTGATATATGTGTATACATATATATGTAGATATGCACACACACATATGTGTGTTTGTGTGTGTATATATCTTGGGCTCTAAAATTATTTGCCGACTGTTCACTAACATCAAAAGTATGGACATAAAATGTCAAAACATGGAATGTGCATGCTCTGAGGATTACCCCAGGGCAGGCTAAACTATCAGCATGTGTATTGCTGGGGACAGGGCAAGCTCCCACTAATTATATACACTAACTCCCAAAGCCCAAAATCCACAGGGGAAGAGAATATTTCCCTACCAAGGGATTATCAATCATATGCACATGTTGACCATCTGTTTCTGGTGACAAAATGGTGTCACCCGGGCACACATTGACATTTGCTGACAACTAATACAGCAATATACATACATATATATATATATATATATATATGTATATATATATATATATATATATATATGTGTGTGTGTGTGTGTGTATATATATATATATATATATATATATATATATGTACATATATATATATATATATACACATTCTAAAATTACATGTTTAATATTTATATTGACAAATCAACATTATCATGTCTTGCTTCTCAGCTAGGTGCTTAGGAAGCTGGAGAGATGCATATGGTTATTAAGCTGGTGTATTACATTTTTATGTGTGTGTTGAGAAACAAGTTATGACTTCACTGGATCGATCTCTGCAAAGCAAGGTGATTGCACATCTGTTTCACATAGTGAAAAGGTGCTGAATGTATTCATGGACATGGCAGTGCATGTGGTGTCTTTGGAGTTATTAGCATCCATACGAAGAACCTTTAAAGGTCTGTAAGTCTGCTACAGTTGTAGAAGGATTGAATCAGTATAGCTTTACTTTAAGGTTCACATCTGCTACATAACAGTGCAAACTTTCTGGATTGCTCTGGTTGAAGTGACTTTGCATGAGCACACTGCCCATACCACTCAGCTGTACAGATTTTCTCAGAATGCCCAGATTTTTGGCTCATATTTTTGGTCTATTTCTCATAAAATTATGGTTTTCTGGTACATCACTGGCAAATCATTGAGAGTTGAAGTCAGAAAATAATGACAGACATTTGTGAATTTCAACATTCACACCCTTCAGAAAATTCCTGCTAATGCAAAACTTGTTATTTTTTCAACTTTCTAAGATTGTAAGAGCAGTATTTAAAAAGTTTCCATATTCTGAGGCCTTTGTTTCCCCGTTATTTATGGTTTTGCCCAGAGTTCTTGCTTTAAGAGGTTGACAGGTATGATGCTGCCGAATGACAGAAACAGGATAATTAACTTGTTGACATAAAGGCTGCTGTAGATAAGAGGTGTTTATTTTCTTTTGCTTCAGAGATGTTCATATATAATGTGATAGGCCTGCTTGCATGGGCTGAGAACCAGTAGAAACATGTCCAAAGTCAACATTTTAGCATGTTCTCAGTTTCCCTACCATGGCTGTGAATACCTTTTGGTGCTATATAATGCTAAGGATCATTTCTGTGATTGCCTTGGTTCATGGCAATCGATCCATTGGGTTATCAGCCAGATTCTGTGGGTGAAATCAAAATGAAGTATATGGCTGCCCCCCAGATATAAATTCTGATTGTTGTTGAATGTATACCCAAATAAGTAGCCATTAAGGAAGGGTCTGTTGCAAATAATTTCATACAGAAATACTTTTTATGTAACATTTGACCATTTTGATAATAGAGTCCCCATCTGGGTTAGATTTACATTGTTCTCTTTTTCTAGTTATGTAATGACAACAAAATGCTGTGTTTATGATCTGGGGTAATCATATCAAGACACTGCAGAGTCTTGAGATTAAAATTAACTAACATTATAAACACTATATGTATATTAGAAGGGTTTTCACTTCAGATTTCTTGCATTGCTATGCACAATCCTCAGTGAATATAATTGTTGCCTTTTCTCTTTCCCACCAGATTGGTAACTACACAAATATTTGTTGTACATTATTTGTAATGTAGGTACATAAAAAATGCTTTTCAAATATGCTGGGTAAATGACTAAAACACCCTGAATTACAATGCACTGCATCTTTTTAATGCACAGTTATAATTTCCTGGTATACACAAAGTTGAGTTCCATATTAAGCCATTTTTTCACACTACATCATTATTTTATTCTGATGTGTGCATTAAAAACATTTTAGGCAGCAGGTAATTGCTGAGATGCTTTGAGAAATGTCAAGGCATAGTGCATTGCTATTGCTAAATAGTTATATTGCATACCAAAAGATAGTATCGGGTACTGTAACAATCATACAATTAGAAAACTGTGTGTGTGTGTGTGTGTGTGTGTGTGTGTGTGTGTGTGAGTTTGTAGAAAACCAAATTAGTTGATGCAACAGTGATGACAAAAGTTTCACAGACACAGTGCATGCAGGAAACCAGAAAGATCATGACTAGCATGGTACTGGAACCCCTTCATTTTAGCATACAGTTCTCTAACCTCCAGTCTATAATTCCAGACCTATGGCTAACAATGTATGCCAATAACTTGGGTGTTAATGCATATTAGAGACTGGGCGACCTGTAGAAGGGCACCTGGATTGGAGAACAAATGTTGTCCAGCAGGGTATTAATCTACAGGTAATCCATCCATCCTCTACCCCTGTTTCCCATTTTTGCACATGGGTTGGGGTATCACTTCAACAGTGACAATCATCTCAAGCCAATGTTCATACCACTGGGTGACTAGTCCTGCCACTGTAGTTCATCCATACCACTCACTTGCACCTATGGGCAATTTAGAGTGTCCAGTCCACTTACTGCATGCCTTTGGAATGTTGGAAAAACTGGAGCACCCAGAGGAAACCCACATGACCTTAGGGAGGACATGCAGACTCCACACAGAAGGCACCCCAGCCAAAAATCGAACATGAGAACCTCTTACTGTAAGGCGACAATGCTAACCGCTGCACCACTATAGCCACCCCTACACCACAGTTTCCACCCACTGCAGTATAGGTAATGCCCACTGAAAAATGAGTCTGCCACTTTCTGGCAGCATATGAAGCTGCTGTGGAGCTCAGACTGAAAGTAACCTAATGGTTGCTATTATTTTACTGTCACTAAGCAGTGCTTTTGCTGTTTAGCGAGTGCAAAATCTAAATGGAATAGAAAAAAGTGTGTGCATGTATGTGTGAGTTTTTATGTCTGTGTGTGTGTGTGGGGGGGTTATGTTTCTGTCTGTGTGTGAGTGTATGTGTGCTTGGTGTATTAAAGTAAGGTGTCTGTCAGTGAAAGAGACAGAGTGAAGAGTGAAAGCAAGTGAGCACTCTCAGCAACAGTTGTAAACAGGCTTGTATACCTCTCAACCTCTTAGCTCAAGATTATCTGTATAATGACTAAAATAAAGGGGGAACAAAGACTCAAAATAGGAACAGATTTTAAATATCGCTGTTATAAAAATTACAAAGTTGCTTGAATAATAGCATGCATTTTCTGAAGTGCAAATGCGTGTGTGTGTGTGTGTTTGTGTGTGCGCGCGCATGCGTGTATGTGTGTGTGTGAGTGAGTGACTCAGTGAGTTCGACCAGTGGCAGTAGCAGTAAAGAGATTTGCATACCTCTTGACCTCTTAGCTCTAGAAATCTGGATAAAGCCTAAAATAAAGGGGGAACAAAGGCTCAAAAATAGGAACAGATTTTAAATATTGTTCTTAAGTAACTTACATAACAGGATTTGTGTTACCATGAATTCTCTGAAGGAAATAAAGTCAAAGTCAAATGTATGTCATTATTTTGTGACTTCATTCCCCAGTGACTGAAACAAACCATACATTTTAGGAGTAAGGGACCAAAAAATAAAGTAAATATACAGATATATTTTTTAAATGTTATATTTTGGATGTAAAATGCTTTTCCAAAACCATTTACATATACTACAGCAAACTTTTAAATATTAGGCAGTGGAATTATTTTACATCATCTAGTTATAAAAAAGTAATTAAATACAACAATTTTACAAACAGCCCATTCTCTAAGCACAATAATCCCCTCCAGGTTGTTGTACACCCTCCCAGGGGTGTAGAGGCTCTCCTACTGTGGCATTTGGCCTCATAACACCCCTGAGTGGGCTTTACTTACACAGTAACACACACCCTATTGGGGGTTATTGCTTGCATTGCCTGTTGATACAGTATAATTACAACAAAGACCAATACTAACAAGCCAACAGTGCACTTAAAAAGATCTAAAATTAAATGCAAAGAAATGTAGGATTGTTTCTTTTGGAAAACAACTATCATTTTCAACTTACAATGCAAGAGGCACCAGACTTGAAACTGATAACATTTGCCAAGGGGTATTTACATCTTGCTAGTCAATTCTGTTTATTTTGACCACCATGTGGCATCAGTACTCACTACTCAGGTAATCCTTCTATTTAGCACAACTAATATCTAAAGGTATTATATCCAAGCTGAAAGAACTAATCGTCTTTCTGTATTCTGCTGTGACAAGACTAATTAAATTGTGCAATGTTCCTTGTATTATGCACCTGTCTAAACACATCACTCAGTTAGAAAGACCTCAGATGTTTCTAAATAAAATGATTACTGGGATAAATAAAGGACCTTGGCTACCAAGACAGGTTTGAAACCTTGTTTCTATTCTCAGTGTCTTATACACATTTATGACCCAACCTTCTTTGATCTTTTATGTATCTCTGCAAGACAAGAACAGACACAAATTCTAGAACTAAGGATATAAATAAAATACATTTATAAAATCGATTTTTACTCAACATTTATCCCAGCTCTGGAATAAGTTTCCCTTATATGTTCAGATGGACATTTACACATCACTCAAAACGAAGCTTGAAGATTGGGCGGTCATCTATAAATTCATAGCTAACTTGACTTGCTTTATCCTTTTATAAGGTACATAATACGGGTGGGTATGAGCTAGGCATAAATTGCCTCATGACTTACTTGCCTTGTAATTCCTATGGTTCTAAAAGCAGGTGAAGATTCAAGGACTTAAAATATAAAGAAGTGAAATGCTGTTGTACGTGATGCTAAAAGGTAATGCCCAAAACAACCTGAGTGCCAAGGAATAACATATTCTAGATAGTATGCTGTTATGCATATTATACCTTAGAGTAGTGGGCAATCAACTGGCAATGGACAGGGCTGCAAAAGGGATGTGGCATGGTAATGCCTGGACAAAGGCTTTATACATGACTGAATAGGACATACCAAAGAAAAGAGTGATGGTGTGTCTAGGAGCATGAAAGTGAGCACATGTGACCCTGTAATCACAGTAGCTATGATATCCAGTCCTTGATTCAGTTATATATTCCATTTTAGGTGAAATTTGGCCAGGGCATAGAAGAACCTCCACTGCATCTTTTTCAGTAAGTGCTGTGGGAGCTTTAACATCCACCAGAGATGCCCCTAGTTAGGCAGGTGGGACCTCGGTTTAATGTCTCATCTAAAGGATGGCACACTCAGGAATGCAGTGCCTCCTTATAATGCACTGCAGCATCAGTATTGCAAAAAATAATCCAAGTACATGCTGTGAGAATAGAACCTGCAGATTTCTGATCTTCCAGCACCAAAAGTGAACATGCTACTTATTGAGCCACTGGCTCATGCAATCAGGGCTTTTGGATGCATCCATCCAAGAAGTATAATTACAACTTAGTAGTAACTTAGTAGTAACTCACTTGGGGGTGAATGACCTTAGGCACTCTATCTAGAGGGACATGCAGAACGATACGATTGATCTTGCTATGCATGTGTTCAAGGCAGGAAAGTCACTGGTTTTGAGGAGTACTTTGCCATCATTTAGAATAATACTGAGATCTAAATATAAATAGTTGGCTATATAACTGGCATTCTAGGGGTATCCAGTATGTGTCAGATTAAGTCCAGTTTGGGATGAGATGTTTGACTTTTTGTTTTGCCAGGGACGGTCCACACCTGTCTTAGTATGGCATTCACATTATGGCCAAAGCCTTTCTGCCCACATAGTGCCTTTGTTTAGGTGGAGTTTGTCTTTTGGACATTCCTTCCTTTCTTACATTTTAAGATCTGTTGCAAACTGAATACATGCATATACATGGAGAGATAGAGTGTAGAAATATGGGTTTAAAACACAAAAAACACTTACCTTTATTTGAATTTAGCATCTACAATGTCAGCAGACTTTTTGGCCATTATAGGGGTCATGTCAGTATTTTCAGGTTGCCATCACCTCCTAACTCATCCTGCCAAGTCCCAGTTTAGAAATCTTAGTTTTACTGAACAAGATTAATTACCTTATCACAGCTTGATATAGAAAATCACCTGTGTCCTTTCCCAGCTACAGTAACTGTCAATACCTTAGCCAAAATAGGTTCATAGGTATTCTCTAAAACAGGGAATCATCTATGCATGCCACAGAATCACTGAAAATCCCCTTTAATCCCAATGCATTCATTTTGGGAGACATCTGTCAGTAAACTGGCTGGCCTATGCCACCAATGGCTTGCATGCTTCTTCCTTGATATTATAAATGCTAACTGTCTTGTATAAATGGTTAATCTTCCTACTAGATGCCCAAATACCATTGATCTTATTCTCATAAACATGGGCCCTTTCTGCACACCTCCATGTATATCATCTTCACTCACTAAATCAGACTATAAAACAGAGACCTTTTCCTTTAAAACTAGTGGTATGTTTCCCCAAATACCTCTGTGTTCAAAGACTTCTCAGAAGCAGCATTTTTCAATTACATCAAAATATAAATAAATTCTGCTGTAATACAATTCTAACAGACTCTATTGCTAAAACTGTTGTCTAGGCCTCTGACTTGACATACACAGAAAGAGTTAAATTGATAAGGTAAATCCTATCTGCACAAACATAACAGGACATTTAAAAACAACCACATATGGTGGAATAGACATGAGTAAACTATACGAAAAAGAGAAAGAATTGACTTTATGTGTGTAATAATGTCACTGACAAATCTAGTTCAAATTTTATTCAGCCAGGAATTATAACTATTCCACAGGTTCCACTCTCAAAAGCTAAGACCACCTTATCCATGGTCTCTGATAACGCACAACATTTTCTGATTATCTGTATCAAATTGTGCCTACCTAAATCCCTGATTATCTGTAATAAATTGTACCTACTAAATCCCTGCTTAACCTTTTTCATATAAGTCTCTCCACTGGTTAGATTCCTGATACCTGGAAAACAGCTGTTGTAAAAGAGCAGCCTAAACCTGGACACAGTTAAATGCAGAACCTCATATGTAAAGATATGGAATATCATCACTCAGGCCTCATTAATCTGGTGATTGAAAATTTCTTAACACCTGGACCCTCTTCAATTTGTCTTCAGCAAAGCATTGAGTAGTGGCTATGCAGAACATGCAGCATACCTAAACCTTAATGGACATAGCTGATGAATTGTAAGAACTTGAAAGCGCTTATCTCCTCATATCAAAATTTATATTTCATTTTAGCTGTGGCGGCTTTGGTACTTTGTCCACTTTATTGGTCTGTTTATATATTTATATATATATATATATATATATATATATATATATATATATATATATATATATATATATATATATATATATATATATATATATATATATATATATGCATATATATATATATATATATATATATATATATATATATATGTGATTTCTGAGGGTATTTTACTTTAAAAATCTTTAATACATTTATTACTTGAGATGAAAAGACTTGTGTGTGTGTATACACACACACACACACACACATATATATGTATATATATATATATATATATATATATATATATATATATATATATATATATATATATATATATTTTGTGTACTACATTTTCTTAAATATGTATTGTTTTTAGCCCAACAAAAATACTATTTAACTTTTAATTTTTAGTTGCTTTTCCCACTTGACACACAGACCTGAAGAATTTCTAATAGATGAAAGCCATCTATGTTAAAAATATTTCTGAATGTTGGTAAAACATATTTTGAAAGAATATTGAAGACTTATGTTAACATTTTCTTTTTTGATACTACAATGAAATGCTTTCAGGAAGTTTTAACAATTACTAATGTGCAATTGTTTAGTTTAACTTTTAGTTTAGTTTAGCATATCCTGGAATCACAGAGCCTGAAGTAGGGCAGTACTGTATCAAATATCATGCTGGTATATGGGTGAAGGGGTTTTTAGCAAGTAAACATGCTAACTGTCTTTTACAACACAGCTACTCTAATAAACCACACTTTTAAACAAGGCTTTAGACAGGGATATAAATGGAATGGTGAATTTCTACACTTTATTTTTTTCAACTACTATTTGGATTGCTTGTTTGTGTGGTTTTAATAAAGAATATTCAACTTGAACTAGCTAGTGCTTCCCTGCTTTCATTAGTGAATTTATACTTTGGAAAGTTTTTAAGGAAAGTATTTCTACCACTAGGTGGAATATTCACAGTATGGTTTTTGTTAGATTCTTGAACTCTAGGGAATCTTAGATCTTCTACACAGAGAAGTTTCCTCATTGTTTATTTTCTCTGGATCCAAGCTGATATTCCTGGCCTACAATTATGTAAGTTTGTGGACGACAGTAAAATGTGTGTAGTTATTTTCTCCTGCCCCGACTCATTATTACTTCAACATGGATTAGACTATGTTAACAACTTGTGGAAGAACAACAGTCTCAAATTAAATGTTAAAAGATGTGGTGTAGCTCATTTGGTAAAAGGAAACACTTACAATTCATACAATATCTGTAACAACTGTCCTAAGGGTCTAGACAGTCTTGTTAATAATTCCTTAGTTTTTGACTATCATTTCTGCATCAGTTCAGATATCCTTCTACCTGGCTTAACTCATTTCCAAAACATCTCCTAAAGACCCAGATGTGCAATAATTGCCCTTTGCTTATCTCTTAGCAAACCCATTATTCAGTGTAAAGCCCCCTTTAGCATGTATTTGTCAAAACATATCATTCATACTGAAAGACCTCAGAAATTCCAGTTAAAAAGATCAACAGCCTCCTTTATCCATGCAGACTGGCAACTCCCTTTATGTACTCAGTATCCTATTATGATGATCTGTGTCTAGCCCCTTGAGCCATAAATGATTCATCCATACATGCATGAATGTTTCCTGACATACTAGGTTAAATTACCTAAACCTTGATAACTGGATATATAAGACACACTGGTGCAACAGATTCATATCACAACATATCCCTCACATATTGAACACATCACATGCCAACCAGACTAGATCCCTCGCCTTCTGCAAGCTTAACATACAAACTAGATGGGCATCCTCAAATTTTCTCCTTATCTATCTTATGTTACTATCCCCAAGACTGAAGAGAACTTTTGAATGAGGCTTATTGGCTAGGCTTCAAGTGTTCTATAGACCGACTATCTAGTGCTTTCCTTTCAACCTACATGAAAGACTGAAAAACACTGATGCTGTTTAAGAATATAACTGCTCCTGCAATTCCCAGATTTGAAACAGAATACAGAGAAAGACAATCTGAAGATACCAGAGAGAGCTGTATGTTTCTGACAACAGCAGTGATTTATTACTATGTTAGAGGATGCGCAGGTACAGTGCCTCAGTAGCAGTTTCCTAGTATGTATATTGTAAGGCATACTGTTAGATCATAATATATGAAGTGGTCCTTTGGGAAAAATGAATTAGCATGGAAATAGTGTTACTTTGATAGAGGGTATGTTAGTTTATACAATCCCATGAATAACATATAGGAAACTTAATTGTAGTACCAATCTGCAAAATAAACAGTAAATACAGAATTGCTATAATATAAATAGGGTGAAATCAGAGATATAGAATAGAGGGCATATTGTAAGCATGTTATATCTGTCTACTGACCTACAATGCTGTGCACTTCCCGTGCCTAGTAGGCGCATGCTGTATCATAGCTAGGGTGGGGCGTAGGGGGGAGCTGCCATAGGGGCAAAATACTAGGATGTGTGATCTGCAGATGCTGATCAGTCTTCAGTGCAGTGCATTACTGGCATTCATATGCTGTTTATGCACTTCTGCTCTGAACTGAAGCACTTAGAACTCCATATGTGGCATATACCGTGGCAAGCAATTAAGGAAAGAAATTTGTTTTTGTCAAATATCTTTAGTTTTTTGGTCATGGCATACATTACAGCAGCTGCTAGTTACAAATGTAGTACGACATTTGCTATAGTTTAAAGGAAAAGAATAGCCTTTTTTCTTAAGAAATGAATCACTTAGAGCTCTGCACAGGGTGTAAGCAGTTTGCTACAGGTTACATTTTAAAAGGAAAGAAGAACATTTTTTTTCTTAATAACTGAACTCTTTTATCATGGTTTGTTTGACTTAAACTGTAACAGCTGCTACAGTTTAAAAAGAAAGAAGAGGTCCTTTCTCCTCAGTTCTGGAGGAGCAGAAGATATTTTTATATATTTTTATTTTGCTCCTCAACCTAAAGTTGAAGGGGTAGGGCACCACACCAGTGGATGGCAATGGGTACCATAGCAGCTAGCTATACCTGTGGGTGCATGTCTCATAACAATGGAACACTGTTGTTGTCAAAAGGACTATATGACTTTAATCATTATGCTGGGCAGTTTTTCATTGTTGCCTCACAGAAAGAGGTTCTCCGGTTCAATCCTCAGCTGGGGTGCCTTCTGTGTGGAGTCTGCATGTCCTCCCTGTGGTCGTGTGGGTTTCCTCTGGGTGCTCCGTTTTCCTCCCACATCCCAAAGACATGCTGTAGGTGGGTTGGACACTCTAAATTGGCCCTAGGTGTGAGTGTGTGCGTGCGTGTGTGTGCCTTCTGTGGAAGGTTGGGCGCCAGGCTGGCAACTCAACTCCGTAAAACTCCACTGCCAATCATGAGCGGACAGGTGATCCACTGTGGCGACCCCTAACCGGGAAAAGCCGAAAGAAGAAGAAGATCTAATATAAAAAATAAGTGTGGCAAGGTCAAATCTTGTTCACCTTGGAAAATGCTTTCTTTCCTTTTTTCTTTCTTTATTCTTTCTATCTTATTGTTCTTTGGGAATGTATGGTTAAGCATGAGTAACATTAATGAGTTAAAAGTGAAGAGGGGTGTTACCATCCTTAAACAGAAAGTATATGACAAAGGAAATATATAACCATGTGTTATAAAGCACAGCGGTCTTGTGCAATCTTATTTGATGGTAGATAGGAACTTATAGTCCATTACCTAGACCATATCGCACAGATGTCAAGCAGTAATATAACAGGAAGGAACTCATGACAAGAAACTAATAAATGCATGAGAAACAGCAGTAGTAGAATAAACCTATAATACAGCACTTGTGATATGGCCCTTTCACATTCCATAATGCAGAGATGTTCTAATTGATTTCACAGTACATTCTACCACAGCTTACTGTAATGTATAACATTTCATCATACAGTATAGCTGCAGTACCTTATCAGTGTTTTACATTTTGACAATAAAATGCACAATAAAACAAACAAGTATTGCTTGTTGAAATCTGTATATAGCAAATAGAAACAATAGATCCTTATTAATCTTATCCAGGTGTGCGGATTATTTCCAGGACAGGCCATTCCAGCAGTTGTGCCATTCCAGGACAGATCATTCCAACAGTGGTGACACTACTAGTGGCTCTTAAAATGCCTATGTTGTGAGTCAGAATCAGAAGTCTGATAATAGCAATTCACAGATGACATCACATAGAGTCTAGGTTGTAGCTGTGGCATCAAACACAAAATAGCAGTGGCGTGCTATATGGGGATATACCTGCACAGTGTCCATCCTTAGTAATATCTAACAGTGATCTGAAAGTGATAGCAAACTGCAGACTGCTGCAAGATGTAGCTGTGCATACCACATTGATTAAGTGTGCATGTGTCCAAACATTCGGTTTTATACAGTGTATGCATGCTCAGTGTATGGCTAGTCATACTGCCCATAACACAATGCATATATGCACTATGGCACACCTGCCTATATGCCACCTGCTGCAAACAGTGAGTATCCCAATACTACAGCTGTAATGACTACTTGTGCATAGGCATGGACTACTACAATAAAATATTTCATATTCATATGCTCATGCTTTTTACTTGTGATTGTCATTTGCTGAAAGAAGAACCTTTGTATTTGAAGTGACTACTTTTTGAATAATTTTGGAAGAAAAAATATTATCTTTTCTCATACCTCTATTAATTCATTTTATTGAGAGCTACCTGTGTTTGTTAGTCTGTAAATGCAAGCTTAACATTGTGAAATCACAAGTGATGCTGTGCATCTTAATTCCCTACATGCTGTGACATACAACTGGCAGTACATTTTGTATACTTCATGTTTATGTGCAGTGTACAGTATTGACTAATTTATGCCTTTGGTGACATATAAACAAGTATTGCAGGAGTCATGTATTACTGACACCAGACAGTATAAAATATATTTATCATCTGCAGCAGACAGTGTTGCTTCATATTCCTTTTGCACTGCTATCAGACTTCTCTGTAGTACTATGAATTGTTCATGCTGTGCTATTTACAGACATATAAGAGGGTGATTTGCATGTAGAGAAGCCTGTTGTGCATGGCAACAGATGCTGTATTGCATATATTGTGTTATGAATATGAACGCTCGATGCATTCATGTCTTGTTAATTATTCTACATGGCCATTGACTAGGTCTGCAGAAAGGATGAACAGACATGCCAATACTGCATGCAGTATAATGTGGTACAGATTAAGGTATAATCTGCAGTATAGGCATTCTTTATGATGATGGGCTTGGCAATGATAATGACAGCAGGGAACAGTTCCAGAATTTGCGTTATAATGTAGATTACAGGCAGTAGCTGTCCTGGTGACATTTGTATTGTGATAGTCACAACAACAGTGAGTATGGAGTAACACAGCTGGTAGAACATCTAGCTCATATTGTACTCGCATATGACAAAGAATAGCATTTGGCTGCAT
Source organism: Protopterus annectens (assembly GCF_019279795.1). Lineage (NCBI taxonomy): Eukaryota > Metazoa > Chordata > Ceratodontiformes > Protopteridae > Protopterus > Protopterus annectens. The sequence continues at coordinate 291,075,148 of NC_056751.1, read as the reverse complement.
CTCTGAGAGCAAATCACCCCAAATTTGAATGTTTTGGGCAATAATTGTCACAACATACAATCTTTGAACCTCAGTCTAGCTAGCTTGTAAGATAAGGCCTAGTGATATCATTCAACAAGAAGGGGGGAACACCAGTGGAACAGCTTAGTATCCCCACTGTCGCAGGATGCGAAGCTCCTCATCATTTGGTGGTGGACATTGAATGAGTCAATTTGTGGAGGTGGCTTTGAAGTTAGTGTACCAAAGCAGGACATGGAATAGCACATATGGTTGGCTATATTCACATTTCCATTCATAAATACATGGCATGGTTATACTGTGGTTACATAACAGACTAAGATGCCTGTTTTCAGCCTTAAGCACAGACACCACAGGGTGCATGTCTTCTTTTGGAGGTGCTGAAAAGATGGCAACATGCAAATCCTTAAGTACTCAGCCAGATATGCCATATTCCAGTTAGTGATTCATATTATGACTTCTATTGAGCCCTCAAAAGCATCTGTTGCCCAGGCAATTGACACAGAAGATGACCAGTGGTGTATAACAGACATATGTTTCTCTGTGCTTGTATAAAGCACAGGTTCATAGGAAGGTAGTAGGCTATTGGCCCAAGGGCCTACGTAAGCCTAGCCAACAAGGTTCCCTGGCTTACACCACCCAAGAAAGTTAACTTCCTGTGCCCCTATCAAGCAGAGCCACAGAAGTGATCCCTGGGGTGTATTTCCTATTTCCCATCCACTCATCAAGATTTTTCTTGAAGAGTGCTAATGAGGATCTTTGCTTGACATAGATGGGTAGCTTGTTTGAGAGTATAGGAAGTCTCTGGGACAGGAATCTATCCCTCCAGCATGTCCTGCTTATTGTGGTAACAAGGTTTAGGTCCCTAGAGTGTGTAGCTCAGAGGGATTGGGATTTCTTAAGGTGTAGCATGTCCAACAGCTCTGGGTTTAACATAGCTTTATATGTTAGGCAGAGATCTCCTCGGAGTAGGCGATATGCTACAGAGTAAAGCTGGAGTTTTTTGAGATGGTCAGTGTAGGGCATCTGTTTGAGGCCAGTAATCCTCTTTGTGATGTATTTCTGTGGCCTTTGCAGCTGTTGCAGATGTCTTGTGATGTACATTCCAAAAGGGGCATTGTACTCTATAATGGGTCAAATGAGTGCCGAATAGAGTGGAACAATGACCTCTTTTTTCCTGGATGAGAACCCTTTTGTGATGAGGTGTGCCACATAGAAGGATTTCCTGACTACTGTGGTGATGTGATTATCAAAGTAGAGACTACTGTCCACCTGGGTCCCAAGGTCGCTTATCATAAATTTCAGTGTTAAGTTAAGTTCGATGTGTGGTAGTTCATGGGTACAGAGTTTTTACCAAAGGGGATGACAATGCAGTTTTTGTCATTGAGCTTGAGGCCATGCCTCTGCCACCAGGCATCTGTCTCAGTGAAGCCCTTCTTAGGATGTCCGCATCATTTGGGGACTTGACTACGGCTCCTAGTTTGCAGTCATCTGCCATCTTCGTTAGCCAGAGGCCTTTGGTGTTAGCCTGTATTTCAGAAAAGTAGATACCAAACAGGAGAGGTCCCAGGACTGAACCCTGTGGTACTCCACTTGTCACTGGTTTGAAGTCAGACTTGGAGTCTGCAACTTTTACAGTGTGGGTTCTGTCAATGAGCCAGTTGGCAACCCATCTTGTGATGTAGGGATTTATACCTAGTTTAGTGAGTTTATCTATAATTACAGAATGGAGGATGGTGTCAAAAGCCTTGACAAGGTCAAGATAGGCTGTATGAACCACCTTACCCTCTTCTACGGCATTGATGACTGCCTCAAACAAGTCAGTCAGGTTCAGAAGGCATGATCTGCCTTTCACAAACCTGAACTGAGTGGGGTCCAGAGTTTTGAGGTTACCAATGTCTTTGTTTATGAGTTCCATGATGATACATTCCATGGCCTAGCAGACCAGGCTCATTAGTCTAATAAGGTGATAGTTCCCAGGATCAGTGGTGGCTCCCCCTTTGTGGAGTGCGATAACTGTTGCTGTGTGCCATTCAGTGGGCACAAAGCCTGACATGAGACTATGATTGAACATGGTGCTTAGGTGGGGAGCCAGTTCATTCTGAAGTTCGTGTAAAACGCAGCCTGGGATGTTGTCCGGTTCCATGGATGCTGTGTTTTTGGTTTTAGAGAGTGCAGGTTTTGCTTGCATAGATGTCATTACAGGGACTCTGCAATCTCCCTGTATAGATATGGGCCCTTTAGGGGGTGAGAGGGGGGGTAAAGTTAGCACTGAACCTATCTGCCAGGATGTTGACAGTATCAGTTGGTTCTGTAATTTTCATGCCATTGTGATGTAACTCAAATCAGGTCTGGGTGTTGCCATTGAGTTTCTTATCATAGCTATAGAATGCTTTGTGGTTTTGTGGTTGCCCATAGAATCAGTGGCAATTTTGTTTTCGTAGCTAGCTTTGGAGGATCTTATAAGGGATCTCAGCTTCTTACTGAGGCTGACCAGGGAGCTCCTCCACTCATGGGATTTTACTCTCTTTTGAAACAGCTTCTTCCTTCTGTTGTAAGGTTTGTTTATGGCAGGGGACCACCAGATTGGCTTCATTTTTTTGGAGGATAGGGTCTTGGTTCTGTTTGGGATAGCACAATCCATACACTTGTGTAAGTGCTTATAGAGTGCATTTGTGTAGGATTCAGCAGTCATGACTGTATTGTCTATCTGTATGGGTGTCATGAAGTTCACCACTTCTGTCTTAAGAAGCATGAAGTTGGCTTTGGAGAAATTTTTTACCATGGTTTCCTTAATGGTGGATGGGGGCGGGATGCGGATATCTAGGGTGATTAGCTTATGGTCGGATCTGACCAACGAGGAGTTGATTTCAGGTGTGGAACACTCATCACTCATGTTGGTAATGACTAGGTCTAGGATATTGTTGCCTCTGGTGGGGGTGTGAATAAGTTGATCCAGGGCATTGGAATTTATGAATTCCAGAAAGCATTGAGAGAAGGAGTTGGTATATGAGTATTTTTCCCAGTTAATGGTGGGGTAGTTGAAATCGCCCATTATTAGTGTGTTTGGTCGAACCCTAATATTTTCCAGTATATCAAGAAAAGAGGAGTGGGAATCCTGGGGCATGTTGGGGTATCTGTAGCAAGCTACAATTTGGATTGCAGTTTTGCCCAGAGTTAGATGGACTTGGATAACCTTGGATGCATTATGCTGTGCAACTAACCTGGAGGTGTGGATATCCTTAATGAATATGGACACACCTGCACCTTTGGTGTTCTGATCCAGGTTAGATGGGCGAAAAGTGTGGTATGAGTTATAGCCTGGTAATGCATGGGTGCTCTCTACAGCCTTGAACCAGGTCTCAGTCACTGCACAGATATCAGTGTTCTCCATTTTAAGGAGTGCCTCAAGTGAGTGCATTTTGAGATTTAGACTTCTAGCATTGAGTAGCATTACCCTCAGTTTTTGCTTGCCTTTTCCTGTTATGGTGGTGAATTTGTCATTTGAACCTTGCCTAAAAAGGGCACTATAGGGGTGGCAAGAGCCTTAGCCAGTATCCAGAATCCCAGGGGCGACAGGTGCAGGCCATCTCTGGCAAAGCATCATGGTCTGTCGGCCATGTCGTCCCAGGCAGACAGATTCTGGATCCCCTTAGAATGACAACAGAAGCTTAGCCAATTGTTGAAGTCAATTATTTTGTCCTTCTACTGCAGTGTCATTCTGGGTGATGGCAGGATGCTACTCAGGGCTAGGGTCATACCTGCCTAGGCTACAAGATCAGATAGCTCTTCCATATCTCTTTTCATGTAGTCCAGGGAGGTACATCTCAAGTCATTCACACCAATATGGAGAATGACAGAGTCATATTTGTACTTGTTGTGGAGTGACCTGAGTGCGTGGGTTATGTGGTGGATCCTGGAACCCGACAGGCAGCTGACAGTAACCTTCTCCTTGTTTAGCCTGTTGAGTGGGACATCAGTGTGCCTGACTATAGAGTCACTTATGACTACTGTGTTGGGTGGGCTGTGGTTTATTGGCACACTGAGTCTGTGGGCTATGTGTCATTTGGGATGGTTGGGGGGTGGAGGTTACATGCGTTTCTACTTTAGAGGTCTCTGTTGCTTGAACAGATTATTATTGAGAGCCTCTGTGAATGTTTTTGTGTTTCTAGGTGTGGAGTTTGGTGGTGTAGGTTTAGTGGGACTATGTGATGAGTGTGGTGTGGTGCAAGTGTTTACCTTCTTCTCTTGACTGTCAAGTTCAGTCTTGGTTGGAGAGACCTTTCCTCTAGTTTGGCTAGATAAGTGCATCTCTCACAGGTTGTGATGTTGGGTGGTAGGAGGAGAGGGTTATCTGTGTACATGAGGCAATTGCTACATTGCTTCAAGATGCCCAGATTCATCAGATAGGAGAGAACAGTGGGAGCTGATCCTTGGACATGTCTGAATAAAAAACTACTTTCCTCCAGACAAGTGAAGAAAGTGAGTATAAGAGCTGTCTTTCTCTAAGCAAGTGAGGAAAGTAAGTACAAAAACTGTTTTCTTCTAGGTAAAGAGAAAGGTTTAGTGCTGTAGTAATTTGTAGCTTATTTAGTGCTGACAACAAGTTCTGAACAAGTGCTGAGCACAAATAAGCAAATTCAAGTGCTAAAACTAAGAATCTGTACCTGGATCGTGTAGTAGATAGGCTACCTAGTGCTTACTACTCCCACTGATAAGCTAGAATGCTTCCCTCCAACACAGAAAGGCTTGGGGGCTCAGAAGCTTACAAACAGTCCTGGATACAGCAAAACTGTATCTGGACTAGACTAGTTACAGGAAAGGTGGGAAACAAGCGCAAATGTGGGATTTTAAACCAGAAGGTTTAAAGAGATGGAAAAACTGCCTAAACGGCCAATAAACTACAATTTCTGGGCCAGAAACCACTCTTGTGGTAGATAGCCTACCTTGTGCTTACCACTCCCACTGGTAAGCTAGAAGGCTTCCCTCCAACACAGAAAGGCTTGGGGGGCTCATAAGCTTACAAATAGCCCTGGATACAGCAAATTTGTATCTGGACTAGACTAGTTACAGGAAAGATGGGAAACAATAGCAAATGCGGGCTTTTAAACCAGTAAGTAGAAAGAGATGGGAAAACTGCCAAACGGCCAATAAACTACAATTTCTGGGCCAGAAACCATGACATCTTTGTTATTTGTTCTACACTTTTGTTCATATACCACACTAACCAAGTATTGATCTGTTTCAACATAGTCAACAGTACTATCCACAGCAATGGATACAGTGGTTAGAGTTCCAGGTAGCGCAACTGGTTACTTAGCAACAGGAAATCAGATAAGTTGAGGAACTCCTGATCCAATTATGTATGTCAGGACATTGCCATGTCAATGGGCACTACCGTGGTTATACTGTACTAAGCTGTTGCAGCTGTTAAAAGAATCATGGTCATGGTTGAAATAGTGGTACTAGTGCACAACAAGGCTGTCAGTGTGGCATCTAGTGATAGTAACAGGACACAGGCATGACTGTGGCACTAAATATTCTGCTTAAAATGGCTGTGTCAGTCAAGGATGATGCGGAGTGACCACAAATCAGACAGTTACTCCAAGTCATACAGCTGGTATTTTTCAAGGAATATTAATCTGGGTAATAACACAGTAGCACAAGAGGAAGTTTATATATTTGGAAGGCTGGATATCTGGGGCAATGATTTCCAGCTGAAGGCACCACAGCACCACAGGCACCTGTATCATCAAAGGTTACATTCTGCTGCTGGAACACTAAGCATGATTAATAGTAATAATAATAATAATAAGTGACATACCCATATTGGTGAGGATATAGCTATATATATAAAGCAACTTTTTAAGTGTACATGTTAAAATATGAAGAGTTTTCTTAGGATGTGTAATAGCTGACATTCAGCTTTCCATGGTTCGGCAGTGTGTACTTTCGCATAACTGTAGTTTTGGCAGAGTGGAGTCACTGATTTCAGTTTCGACAAAGTGTAAATTCAGTTTACAGGAGTAGACAGCACTAAGCATAACCTTGGCATCTGTTTTGTCACTGCATGTTTTAGGCTAATTCACCTACAGCTGTCTGGTGGCCATATTAGGGTACTGAATGAATTGTTTCCAAGCTAGTGTGAAACCCTTACTTCTGATGTATCTGTAATGCAGATATCAGTCTGAGGAATGACCACCTTATGTCTTTCTTCTGAGGACCACAGGATAAAGATGAGTAACACTGA